>NW_021941637.1:72500-93429 GCF_902148855.1 Sphaeramia orbicularis
TGGAGGTGGGTTATGTGGAGTCCTCAGGACTTGACCTCCTCCTCCTCCTCCTCCTCCTCCTCCTCCTCCTCCTCCTCCTCCTCCTCCACACTCAGGTCTGCTGTTTTCATGTCTCTGTTTTGTCTGCTTAAACTGCTTAAACATGACTCAGTGTTTTTCATACAAATATATTGGATGCTTTTTCTTTTCCTGGGGTCAGAGGTCAGAGGTCACTAAAGACTGACTCTAACATTTACTTCTGTTTTTGTTTTTTGTGTGTGTGTGTGTTTTGTTTTGGGGTTTTTTTGGGGGGGGGTGCTTGCGTGCACATATTTCATGTATTTTCTTGTTTATAGTTTTGCATAAATCTCTTAATGAAGAAAAATAAAGTAAACATCAGTCAGTGTCTATTATATAAATGCGTATGATATGATTTTATAAAATAATACATTTACAAGTAAACCTGCCTTAAATACAAATAGTAATTTACTACTCACAAACCTTTAGTGGAACCAGGACTCAAGATGTGATCTCAATCAATCAGTCATCCATCCATCCATTCTCTTCCACTTCTTCCGGGGCCGGGTCGCGGGGGTAACAGTCTAAGCAGGGACGCCCAGACTTCCCTCTCCTCAGACTCCTGCTCCAGCTCTTCCGGGGGGACCCCGAGGCGTTCCCAGTCCAGCCCACAGACATAGTCTCTCCAACGTGTCCTGGGTCTTCCCCGAGGTCTCCTCCCGGTGGGACATGCCCGAACACCTCCCCACGGAGGCGTCCAGGAGGCATCCGAAACAGATACCCAAGCCACCTCGGCTGGTTCCTCTCGACACGGAGGAGCAGCAGCTCTACTCCAAGCTCCTCCCTGGTGACTGAGCTCCTCCCCCTATCCCTAAGGGTGCGCCCACCCACCCTGCGGAGGAAACTCATTTGGGCCGCTTGTATCCGGGATCTTGTCCTTTGGGTCCTGACCCAAAGCTCATGACCATAGGTGAGGGTAGGAACGTAGACTGACCGGTAAATCCAGAGCTTCTCCTCTCAGCTCAGCTCCTTCTGAACCACGACAGACCGGTACAGCGACTGCATCACTGCAGACGCTGCACCCATCCGTCTGTCAATCTGACGCTCCATCCTTCCCTCACTGTGAACCAGACCCAGATACTTGAACTCCTCCACTTGGGGCAAAGACTCCCCACCGACCCGGAGAGGGCAGACCACCTTTTTCCGGTCGAGAACCATGGCCTCAGATTTGGAGGTGCTGATCCTCATCCCGCTCGCTTCACACTCGGCTGCAAACCGCCCCAGGACATGCTGAAGGTCCAGGTTCCATGAGGCCAACAGGACAACGTCATCTGCAAAAAGCAGAGATGAAATCCTGTTGTCCCCAAACCAGACCCCCTCCGGCCCCTGGCTGCGCCTAGAAATTCTGTCCATAAAAATTATGAACAGAACCATTGACAAAGGGCAGTCCTGCCGGAGTCCCACATGCACCTGGAACAGGTCTGACTTACTGCCGGCAATGCAAACCAGGCTCCTGCTTCGGTCATACAAGGACCGGACTGCCCTTAGCAAAGGGCCCCGGACCCCATACTCCCAAAACACCCCCCACAGGATACCACGAGGGACACAGTTGAATGCCTTCTTCAGATCCACAAAACACATGTGGACTGGTTGGGCGAACTCCCATGAACCCTCGAGCACCTGATGGAGGGTACAGAGCTGGTCCAGTGTTCCAGGACCAGGACAAAAACCGCATTGTTCCTCCTGGATCCGAGGCTCGACTATCGGCTGGATCCTCCTCTCCAGTACCTGGAATAGACTTTCCCCGGGAGGCTGAGGAGTGTGATCCCCCTGTGGTTGGAGCACATCCTCCACAACCACCACCCCGGTCTGCCAATCCAGAGGTACTGTCCCCGACCGCCACGTGATGTTACAGAGATGTGTCAGCCAAGACAGTCCTGCACATCCAGAGACTGAAGGTACTCAGGGCGAATCTCATCCACCCCCGGTGCCCTGACACCGAGGAGCTGTCCAACCACCTCGGTGACTTCAGTTTGGGTGATGGACCAGTCCACCTCTGACACCTCAGCCTCTGCTTCCTCCATGGAAGACATGACAGTGGGATTCAGGAGATCCTCCAAGTATTCCTTCCACCGTCTAACAACATCCCCAGTCGAGGTCAGCTCCTCCCACTTCCACTGTAAACAGTGTTGGTGGTGCACTGCTTTCCCCTCCTGAGGCGCCGGATGGTTTGCCAGAATTTCCTCGAGGCTGACCGACAGTCCTCCTCCATGGCCTCCCCAAACTCCACCCAGACCTGAGTTTTTGCCTCCACAACCGCTCGGGCTGCAGCTTGCTTGGCCTTCTGGTACCCATCAGCTGCCTCTGGAGTCCCACGGGCCAACAAGGCCCGATAAGACTCCTTCTTCAGCTTGACGGCATCCCTTACTTCCGGGGTCCACCACCGGGTTCGGGGATTGCCGCCACGACAGGCACCGGAGACCTTGCGACCACAGCTCTGAGCAGCCGCTTCAACAATGGAGGTGGAGAACATGGTCCACTCTGACTCAATGTCCCCAGCCTCCCCCGGGATCTGTGAGAAGCTCTCCCGGAGGTGGGAGTTGAAGACCACACTGACATTGGGTTCTGCCAGATGTTCCCAGCAGACCCTCACAACACATTTGGGCCTGCCGAGTCGGTCCGGTTTCCTCCTTTGCCAGCGGATCCAACTCACCACCAGGTGGTGATCGGTTGACAGCTCCGCCCCTCTCTTCACCTGAGTGTCCAAAACACGCGGCCGGAGGTCTGATGATATGACAACGAAGTCGATCATCGACCTCCGGCCTAGGGTGTCCTGGTGCCAAGTGCACTTATGGACATCCCTGTGTTCGAACATGGTGTTTGTTCTGGACAAACTGTGACTAGCACAGAAGTCCAAGAACAGAACACCACTCGGGTTCAGATCGGGGAGGCCGTTCCTCCCCATCACTCCCTCCAGGTCTCACTGTCGTTGCCCACGTGGGCATTGAAATCACCCAGAAGAACAATGGAGTCCCCAGTCGGAGCGCCATCCAGCACCCCTCCCAGGGACTCCAAGAAGGCCGGGTACTCTGCACTGCTGTTCGGCCTGTAGGCCGAGACAACAGTGAGGCACCTGTCCCTGACCTGAAGGCGCAAGGATGCGACCCTCTCGTTCACCGGGGTGAACTCCAACACATGGCGGCTGAGCTGAGGGGCTATGACCACGCCCACACCAGCCCGCTGCCTCTCACCGTGGGCAACACCAGAGAAGTGGAGAGTCCAGCCCCTTTCAAGGGGTTGGGTTCCAGAGCCCAAGCTGTGTGTGGAGGTGAGCCCGACTATATCTAGACGGTATCTCTCAACCTCCCTCACAAGATCCGGCTCCTTCCCCCCCAGCGAAGTGACATTCCATGTCCCAAGAGCTAGACTCTGCGTCCGGGGATTGGGTTGTCGGGTTCCCTGCCATCGACTGTCACCCAATCCACACTGCACCCAGCCCCTATGATTCCCTCGGTGGGTGGTGAGTCCACCGGAGGGCGGGCCCATGTTGCTCCTTTGGGCCGGGCCCAGCCGGGCCCCGTGGGCATAGGCCCGACCACCAGGCGCTCGCATTCGAGCCCCAACCCCAGGCCTGGCTCCAAGGTGGGGCCCCAGCTGCGCCATACCGGGCGACGTCACGTTCTTCTGTTGGTACTTCTTCATAGGGGCTTCTGAACTGCTCTTAGTCTGGCCTGTCACCCAGGACCTGTTAGCGTTGGGAGACCCTACCAGGGGCATAAAGCCCCGACAACATAGCTCCTGGGATCATTCGGGCACTCAAACTCCCCCACCACGATAAGGTGGCAGTTCAAGGGGAAGATCAATCAGTCAATCAAATTTTATTTATCTAGCATCAAATCATTCAGAAGTTCTCTCATGACACTTTATATATAGAGTTGGTCCAAACCAGACTGAAGGCAATTTACAGAAACCAACAGAATCCAACAAACACTAGTGAGAGGAGAGAGAGAGAGAGAGAGAGAGAGAGAGAAAGAGAGAGAGAGGGGAAGGAAAAAGTACCTATAACAGGGTTAAACCTGGAGCAGAACCAGACTGAGGAGGATGGACGAGTGACAGGAGGAGAAAGAGGGTTAAAGAGAGAGAGGAAAGGAGGAGAAAAGAGAGAGCGATAGAGACAGAGAGAGACTGGGGGAGAAGGGGGGAGACACATGGATGGAACTGATGCACAGAAAACTGAACTAGAACATCAGTGGAACTGTAGAATAAACACTATCAGAACTATATGGAGAAGAGAGTGATGACGATGAAGGAGGAGAGAGGCAGGAGCACAGCAGCAGGTCCAGAGTGGATCCAGGGAAAACCTGTGAGGCGATAAAGCACAGAAACTCCAGGGAAGAAGTCAAGTCAGTAACATGTATTCACTGGGGCGTAAATAGAAGAGAAAATTAGGAGAGAGCAAAGGTCAGGGAGAAAGAGAAGCAGAGAGGAGTTCATAGAGGAGGAGGAGCAGAGCAGAGCTCAGTGTATCCAGATGAGTGTCCATCAGTCTAACTCAGCAGCAGAACTCAGATCAGCCTGAGCTGAACAAACTATAAGATTCATCTAAAGGAACGTTTGGAACCTCCTCTTAAACAGACAGAGGGTGTCTCCTCCTGGACCGAGGCAGGAGGTGCTTCCACAGTAGTGGAGCTGATATCTGAAGGCTCTGGCCCCCGTCCTACTGCTGGACCTCCTCTGGACCACCAGTGCACCTGCATGTGGACAGAGTAGTGCTGTAGATGGACTGGATGGAACTAAAGCTCTTCCAGATCAGTAGGAGTCTGGACATGAAGGGCTGTGGAAGTGAGGAGGAGGATCTAAAGTCTATCTGAGCTTTGACAGGAGCCAGTGCAGAGAAACCAACACAGGACAAATATGGTCTGATACTGGTTCTAGTGAGTCCACAGGCAGCTGCATGTTGGATTAGCTGAAGGGTCTGTGAGGACTTTCTGGGACAGCCTGAGAGGAGTGAATTACAATAATTTAGTCTGGATAGAATAAAAGCATGGACTAATTTTTCTACATGGTTCTGTGTTCAAATCTGTCTGATTTTAGTAATATTATGCAGGTAAAAGAAAGCAGTTCTAAAAATCTGTTTTATGTGAGTTAAGGGTCATTCCAGAATTGGAGGACATTTGGGCTTCAAAATTCTTGAAAAATAAACCTTTACTTTTCTAATTTTCCATTATATATTCATCAATAATAGGTGATAAACTATCAAAGGCTTGATTGGCTCAGCTTACACATCAATGGTACAATTTTTATTACATGATTTATTTGGTGTTTGTAATACTTGGTGCAACCCTGTTACCAACACTAAGGAACCTGAAAAAAGTGCATTAAGTAATTTCTTAAATGTAATTCCTTTTCCATTAAGTAAGGAAAGTAACATTCTCTCTGAATAACCATTTGGTTTCACATATGACTTGATTTAAATTAATTTTAGCAACTTTCAAAATCTGTCTCCAACTTTTCAATAGTGGCATGTTTCACTTTAACAATTTCAGTATTTATTTTACAATATTTACTCTGACACATGTTGCATATAATTACATAAACTCTTTAAAGGGCAATGGGTCAAACCGTTTTGAGCTGAGAAAGTAATTTATGATTATTTTCAATTAAAATATGACAGGGTTGAAATTAGGGTAACAGGGTTGCATAAAGTAACAAGGATGTCTAGCTACATTATTTCTGATTATAGATCATTATATAAAAGTGACAAATACTCAAGACACCAAAGTATTCTTTGAATAACTTTTCATACTTTCTGTCAGCACTGTTTCTCAAATAACAACCCCCCCCCCCCCCCCCCCAAAAATAAAGAAGAAAAAAAAAAAAACAATAATAATAATAATAATGGGGGGAATGAAGCTGTTCATGTGGGTTCTTCCAAATGTTGGGCTCAGGTTCTCTCCTCAGAACACATCTACTGACCACAAACAACTTCCATTCAGTCAGACACATTAAACACAACTGTTCACTCATGTATTCTCCACACAGACATGAAAAAAAGAACAAACAGTAGTTTCACATGACTGACATCTACATGTATATGTCCTGTTGTGGGTGGTGCAGTGGATAGACCTGGTGCCCCACAGACAGAAGGTCCTGGGTTCCATTCTAACACCAGTCCATGGGGGTGGGACCTTTCTGTGTGAAGTTTGCATGTTCTCTCCGGGTACTCTGGCTCCTCCCACCATCCAAACACATGCTCTGATAGGTTAACTGGTTCATCTAAATCACCCATAGGTGTGAATGTGACAGTGTGTTTGTCTCTATATGTTCAGTCTGTGATGAACTGGTCACATGTCCAGGGTGAACCCCGCCTTCGCCCATCAGTAGCCGGGATAGGCTCCGCCCCTGTGACCCTAGTGAGGAGAAAGTGGGTTCAGAAAATGAATGAATGAATGAATGAATGAATGAAGTGTTGGTGATTCCTTCCTAAATGTGTGCTAGTGTTTCCTCCACACTAATGGCGGCAAATTCAAATGTAAAGTATATGTTTTAATCTTTAGTCTGTACTGTGTCTTTAAAGGGCCAAAGGCCTGGGGGGTCCCACCAGGAAACCAGAGGAACAGAACTGAGGACAGATTTGATCAAATGTCAGAATGGTATGAATTTTTGAAAAAAAACTAGTCATTTTGGTGACCTTTAACCTCCAACATGACCTTGACATTAGACTGTTCACTGTACAAAGTACTCTTACGATACAATCTGGCACTTATAAGATCATGAACTGTCCCATCATGAACAGATTTGTACACTGCACCGGACAAAAGAGTGAAGAAGCTGGGAAAGTGGTAATTTTCAGAGTTAAAAAAGTAATTTTCTGGGTAGGGGGGGTTGGATGAAAATTTCAAAAAAATTCCACAGGAGTGCTTAGAACATCTTGTTGCATCAGAAACTCAGGGCTAATATGGTATTTGATATTAAGCCCCCCCCCCCCATTATTAACCCTTCAGGTAACGTTCTCCTGGCTTTACTCTTATGAGCCTCTTTCCACTTTTTTCGTTGGGCATGCTGTCCTCTCTCACTGCGGTCTTTTTGAAGCAACTTCTTTCCTGTTTCTCCATCTTTCCTCCACTTCTGTCTTTCTTTTAGTAAACACTGTTGTCTCCTCTGTACATCAGCATCACACTTGGAACGGTGGCATCTCTGCTTTTTAGCAGCACTCAATGGTGGGCCACACTGTAAGAAAAAAAATGATCTAACTTAATTTAGTGTCCCCTGTTATGAATTGTAACTCATTGTTTATATATAGTTTGATTTAAGTCAAGTTAATAATCCCATCAGGGTAGCTGCTGCAACCATAATCCATTTGGACTACCATTAGGAAATAAAAGGAAACAGTAGTCTGGAAAATTCAGGAATGTGTTTACAATATGTGGATGAACTAAATTCTATCTCAGATAATGTAAATTATTGACTGGAACCATAAATAATAGTTTGTAAAGTCTGAGTAAACTGGAGGAGATGCAACTCCATTAATGTAGTACAACCCTGTTACTCTAATCACAGTAACAGGGTTGTGAGTAACAGGGTTGTAAATCCAGACTAATGTTAGCTTTTTCTCAGGCATAGAAGCTAGCTACTTAGCTAGCTGTTACTGCTGACCAAGAGGACACACTTACTTATGTAAATAAGTAAAGAAAAAATCAAACAGAATTTGTCTTATCCTATTAATATGGGTAACAGGGTTGAGTGAGGTAGAGTGAGACATTCAATCAAGGCTCATAATCTTATGAAAATATGAAAAATAGAAGAGAGGACATACCTTTGCTCTACCCATTCTTTTGGAAGACTGTTTGATGATGTCAATTCCAGCATATCATGTGATTCACTGCTTTCTTCTTCTTCTACCATGCTAAAAGGTTATGGGTAACAGGGTTGAGCGCATGTTGTGGGACACAGGTTCCATGTATAATAATTATTATGTAAAATATTATGTTTATTTAAAAAAATATTCCCACAATTACAAGAAACAGCAATGAAACAAATCATACCAAAAAAAAAAAAAGATTTAAATTTCACTTTAACTGTTTTATTTGAGATTCAATTTGGTCATCAGGGGGGTGGGACAAGTGAAAAATGTCATTTTAGGGGGTACTCCAGACTTATTTGGTATTTTTAAAACTACTTACAAACATTGTTTTCTCCCAGTTTTTTTTAGATTTGGTCTCAGGACGAGTAAATTTACACAGAAACTCCATGTTTTAGTATTTTGTACATGGATTATTTAAAATTTAATGGGTGGGACATAAAATGTCCTCCAATTCTGGAATGACCCTTAAACGATAAATCCTGATGGAAAATAAGGCCTAGATTCCTCACAGTGGTTTTGGTCTCCATGGTAACACCATCCACAGTGACTACTTCACTGGCCACTGCATCCCTAACAGTTTTAGGTCCAAACACAATGACTTCAGTTTAGTTTCAGTTTAACAGCAGACAGTTGTTGTTCGTCCGATCTTTAATCTCTTTAATGCACTCCTGTAGTTTGGCTAGCTGATCGGCTTCATCAGGTTTAATAGATAAATATAATTGGGTATCATCAGCGTAGCAATGAAAGTTGATGGAATGTTTACTTATTAAGTTACCTAAAGGAAGCATGTATATGATAAACAGTATTGGTCCACGAACCGAGCCTTGAGGTACTCCATACTGTAGTGCACTGAGAGTGTTCATTATTAATGTTAACGAAGTGAGAACGATCTGTTAGATCGGATTTGAACCACATTAATGCTGATCCTTTAATGCCAATTGATTGTTCCAAACGTTGCAGAAGGATGTGATGGTCGACACTAAGGTCTAATAAAACCAATCTAGAAACCAGAGCCTTATCTGAAGCAGTTGAAGGTCATTGGTAACTTTGACCAGTGCCGTTTCTGTACTAGGATGTTCCCTTAAACCTGACTGGAAGTTCTCAAATAAACTGTTGAACTGAAGGAAGCAATCAGACAAACTGATTGGACACGGTTTTCTCCAGAATCTTAGATCTGAATGGAAGGTTGGATCTGGGTCTAGAGTTAGCTAAAACTGCAGGTCCAGGCTGGGTTTAAGAAGAAGAGGTTTAATTACAGTGACTTTAAAGGACCATGGTACAGAGCCTGTAGATAATGACACGTTAATCATATCAAGGAGGTGGAGCTAAGTAAAGGAGGTGGAGCTAAGTAAAGGTAAAGCATCTTTGATGAGCTTTGTTGGAACTGGGTCTAAGAGACAGGTAGACCATTTAGATGAAGAGACCATCGAAGTTAGCCGACTGATCTGTACGGGACAAAAGCAATCCATAAAACCAGAGGGGTCAAAGGTCAACTCTGTGGTTTCTGGGTCTGAAGGATTTAAGGATGGACTAGAATTTGTAGAGAATAAGAGGACATTAATTTGATCTGATGAGCAAGATCTGATTATTGAAGAAGTTCTTCAAATCATTGCTATGGAGGGTAGCAGGACTACTAGGCTCATATGCACTGTGGTTCTGGGTCAGTCTGGATCCAGTCCTGAACATAAACCTGTGATTCTGGTTCTGGGTCAGTCTGGTCCAGTCCTGCTCTTGGTTTCCTCTGTTAATGCTGAATAATGCTCTGCTCCAGCAGAGTGAAGGTCCTTCCTGTTTTTATGTCCACTGTCCCTCCAGCCTGAACAGTGTTCTGTTCATTTGGTGGAACTCCACTTTCTCTCCAGTTTTTGGGTTTGTTGCTTTATTTGGCGAGTATGAGAACTGAACCAGGGAGCACGCTTCCCTTGTTTTATAATCTGATTTTTTCGATTAGATCTAATATTTTTTGTGGAGTCGGCTGTATTATCACCAAACTCATCAATTTGAGATGGATTAAGATTAGCTGGACTGGGGGTAGAGTCTGCTGTGGAATTCAGATGTGGGACTAGTTTGAGAGCTGCTGAGATTTCCTCCTTAAATTTAGATCTAGCATGGCCGACTCTGGGAAATCCACGGTCTTGGTCCTGCTAGATCTGTCCTCGGCCTTTGACACAGTGGACCATCCCATAATGATTGAGAGACTGAGGGACCTGGTAGGGATGTCAGGTCCTGTGCTAGACTGGTTCTCCTCTTACCTGACCGGCAGAAGCTTCAATGTGTCAATAAACAACTTCCAATCTGACTCAGCGGATCTACTGTGTGGTGTGCCCCAAGGCTCTGTCCTGGGACCAGTCCTATTCTTACTCTATGTCCTCCCACTTGGCCACATTATCCAACAGTACAGTGATGTCTCCTATCATCTATTCACAGATGACATCCAGATGTACTGCTCCTTTAACTCCTCTGAGCCCCACAAACTGAGTTCCTTAATCATCTGCTTGTCAGAGCTGAAGCAGTGGCTAAATGAGAACAGCCTCCAGCTGAACTCCAGTCAAACACAGACCCTCATCATTGCCCCGGACAGTGCAATCCCAGGGATCAAACATCACCTTGGAGACCTGAGTTCCTCGGTAAAGACCAAACTGAGGAATCTTGGTGTCATCTTCGACCAGGACATGTCTTTAGAATTCTACTCCAAACACCTAGTCAAAAACTGTTTCTTCCACCTACGCAACATCTCCAAACTCAGATCTATGGTGTCCACAAATGAGCTCCAGATGATCGTTCACGCTTTTGTGTCTTCTGGCTCAGACTACTGCAACAGCCTGTTTACATGCTTAAACAGAAGGAGCTGGCCCGTCTACAGTTTGTCCAGAACTCTGCTGAAGGCTCCTGACCCGCACAAACAGGAGAACCCACATCACTCCCATCCTTAAATCTCTCCACTGGCTCCTGTTCTATATCGTCTTCATTTCAAAATTCTTCTGCTAACTTTCCGGGCTCTCCATGGCCAGGCCCCTGCATACATTGCTTCCCTGATCCAGCCCTACAGCTCGACTCGTAGCTTGAGGTCTTCAGGACAGCACCTGCTGATGGTTCCACACACCTGCTGATGGTTCCACACACCTGCTGATGGTTCCACACACCTGCTGATGGTTCCACACACCTGTTTTAGCACACGCGGTGACAGGTCTGTTAAAGCTGTGGCACCACATCTATGGAATGACCTGCCTCTACACCTACGGTCCATGGACTCTGTACAGAGCTTTAAGAAACACCTCCAAACCCTCCTGTTCAAAAAGGCTTTTTAGTCTCCCACCTGACCCAGGACCACCACAGACTGACTACACTCTATGTATTCATCATAACGTACTCCATGTGCCCCCTCCCCCCCTCTCCCTCAGTCTCTCTATATCTCTATCGCTCTCTCTTTTCTCCTCCTTTACTCTCTCTCTCTCTCTTTAACCCCACTGGTCCAGGCAGACGTCCATCCTTCAGGAGTCTGGCTCTGCTCCAGGTTTCTGCTGTTAAAGGGAACTTTTTCCTTCCACTGTCACCAATCACAAGTGTTTGTTCCTGAAGGATTCTGTTGGGTCTGGAAACGTAATTGGATTCTGATTTTGTCATACCCGCAGCCAGACGTTAGTCTGGTTTTGTCTGTCTTTTATGTTTTGTTTGTCATTTCCTGTTTTATTTTGTTATGTTTCCCCTCATGTGTCTTGTCTGTCGTCTTTACTTCCTGTTCCCTGTTCTTCCTGACCTCTGTCCTGATTACCTGTCTCCGCCCTGATTTGCTCCACCTGTGTCTAGTTGTCTTCCCTCCCTTTTGTGTATTTAAACCCTGTCTTTTCCCCTTGTCAGTCGCCAGTTTGTAACTCCAGTAGTTCTTACCAGCGTTTTGACCTCGTTTGTTCGTTTGCTTGCCTGTTTTTGACCTGTTTTGGATTCCTCTGTTTCTCGTCTTCTGCCTGTTCCCTGTCGGTTTTTGTCTGCCTCATCTGATCTGGTTTTGACCTTCTCGCCCTGACTACCGGTACGTGAGTTTTGCCTAGTCCTTATGTCCTGTTGCTCGATTGTTAGCCTGCCTGTGTACGACCTGTTTCCGTCCCTGACCTCCCTTTGCTTTTCCCCAGTCAGGGAAAAGTCTCCTAACACCGCTCGGGGAGACGGGCTGTCGCCCTCGATCCGGAGGACGAATCAGAGGAGGAAATCTCCAACCATTATCCTCAAGATTCTGTCACTCATAATATTATTTCACCTGTGTGTGAATAATAAACCTTTTGAACCTAATTTTTGGTGTCTGTGTTCTGCATTTGGATTCTGTGTTTGTACTAACGTTATCACAGATTTGACTTGATAAAGCACTGTGTGACTCTGTCTGTGAAAAGTGCTCTAGAAATAAAATTTATTTACTTACTTAAACTTACTTATGGTCTGATAAATGTCTAGGATAAACATTTTTGGCAGGGAGGGAGTCACTGAGGAACAGACATTCAAAGGTTATGAAGCAGTGGTCAGAGAGGAGAGCATTTAGTGGAAGGACTACGAAGTCTAACAGTTCCACACTTTAAGTCAGGACTAAGTCAAGGCTGTGATTAAAGCGGTGAGTGGGTTTATGAACACAACGACTAAAGCCTAATGAGTCTAATAATGACATGAATGCATTAATGACTCTGTCGCTATCGTTGTCCACATGAACATTGAAATCTTCAACAACAATGACTTTATCTGTTTTAAGGACTAGACTGGAGAGGAACTATTATGGGATGGACCAGGAGGATGATCCACTATAGTAAACAGTATAGGCTGGAGGAGTTTATGGACTGGGTTGGATAGGCTCAGACTTGGCTCAGGTTTGGGATTTATTTGTAGACATGAATTAAAAATAGCTGCGGCGACTCCTTCTCGGCCTGAACCTCGAGGAATCTGGTTATTACGGTGAGTAGGGGGAGGAGCTTCATTTAAGGACACATACTCCTCCTCACAAAGCCAGGTTTCCAACAGACAGAATAAATCTATGATGATCGAATATAATATCATGAATTAATAAAGCTTTGGAAGATAAAGATCTAATATTAAGGAGACCACATTTGACTTTCTTCTGCTTAGGAACTGTAGTAGTATTAGTGTTGGTTTGTATTAGATTTTGCTGTGCAGCTGTTTTTCTATGTACTTGAACTTTACAGGTTCAGGGGCCAGACCCAGTCTGTAGAGGGTTACAGTGGGTATGTGGGCCAGACCCAGTCTGTAGAGGGTTACAGTGGGTATGTGGGACAGACCCAGTCTGTAGAGGGTTACAGTGGGTATGTGGGCCAGACCCAGTCTGTAGAGGGTTACAGTGGGTATGTGGGCCAGACCCAGTCTGTAGAGGGTTACAGTGGGGTTCTGGGCCAGACCCAGTCTGTAGAGGGTTACAGTGGGGTTCTGGGACAGACCCAGTCTGTAGAGGGTTACAGTGGGTATGTGGGACAGACCCAGTCTGTAGAGGGTTACAGTGGGGTCTGGGACAGACCCAGTCTGTAGAGGGTTACAGTGGGTATGTGGGACAGACCCAGTCTGTAGAGGGTTACAGTGGGTATGTGGGCCAGACCCAGTCTGTAGAGGGTTACAGTGGGTATGTGGGACAGACCCAGTCTGTAGAGGGTTACAGTGGGTATGTGGGCCAGACCCAGTCTGTAGAGGGTTACAGTGGGTATGTGGGCCAGACCCAGTCTGTAGAGGGTTACAGTGGGTATGTGGGCCAGACCCAGTCTGTAGAGGGTTACAGTGGGTATGTGGGCCAGACCCAGTCTGTAGAGGGTTACAGTGGGTATGTGGGCCAGACCCAGTCTGTAGAGGGTTACAGTGGGGTTCTGGGCCAGACCCAGTCTGTAGAGGGTTACAGTGGGGTTCTGGGACAGACCCAGTCTGTAGAGGGTTACAGTGGGTATGTGGGAAAGACCCAGTCTGTAGAGGGTTACAGTGGGGTCTGGGACAGACCCAGTCTGTAGAGGGTTACAGTGGGTATGTGGGACAGACCCAGTCTGTAGAGGGTTACAGTGGGTATGTGGGCCAGACCCAGTCTGTAGAGGGTTACAGTGGGTATGTGGGACAGACCCAGTCTGTAGAGGGTTACAGTGGGTATGTGGGCCAGACCCAGTCTGTAGAGGGTTACAGTGGGTATGTGGGCCAGACCCAGTCTGTAGAGGGTTACAGTGGGTATGTGGGCCAGACCCAGTCTGTAGAGGGTTACAGTGGGTATGTGGGCCAGACCCAGTCTGTAGAGGGTTACAGTGGGTATGTGGGCCAGACCCAGTCTGTAGAGGGTTACAGTGGGGTTCTGGGACAGACCCAGTCTGTAGAGGGTTACAGTGGGGTTCTGGGACAGACCCAGTCTGTAGAGGGTTACAGTGGGTATGTGGGACAGACCCAGTCTGTAGAGGGTTACAGTGGGGTCTGGGACAGACCCAGTCTGTAGAGGGTTACAGTGGGTATGTGGGATAGACCCAGTCTGTAGAGGGTTACAGTGGGTATGTGAGACAGACCCAGTCTGTAGAGGGTTACAGTGGGTATGTGGGCCAGACCCAGTCTGTAGAGGGTTACAGTGGGTATGTGGGACAGACCCAGTCTGTAGAGGGTTACAGTGGGTATGTGGGACAGACCCAGTCTGTAGAGGGTTACAGTGGGTATGTGGGCCAGACCCAGTCTGTAGAGGGTTACAGTGGGTATGTGGGCCAGACCCAGTCTGTAGAGGGTTACAGTGGGTATGTGGGCCAGACCCAGTCTGTAGAGGGTTACAGTGGGGTTCTGGGACAGACCCAGTCTGTAGAGGGTTACAGTGGGGTTCTGGGACAGACCCAGTCTGTAGAGGGTTACAGTGGGTATGTGGGACAGACCCAGTCTGTAGAGGGTTACAGTGGGTATGTGGGACAGACCCAGTCTGTAGAGGGTTACAGTGGGTATGTGGGACAGACCCAGTCTGTAGAGGGTTACAGTGGGTATGTGGGACAGACCCAGTCTGTAGAGGGTTACAGTGGGTATGTGGGCCAGACCCAGTCTGTAGAGGGTTACAGTGGGGTTCTGGGACAGACCCAGTCTGTAGAGGGTTACAGTGGGTATGTGGGACAGACCCAGTCTGTAGAGGGTTACAGTGGGGTCTGGGACAGACCCAGTCTGTAGAGGGTTACAGTGGGTATGTGGGACAGACCCAGTCTGTAGAGGGTTACAGTGGGTATGTGGGACAGACCCAGTCTGTAGAGGGTTACAGTGGGTATGTGGGCCAGACCCAGTCTGTAGAGGGTTACAGTGGGTATGTGGGCCAGACCCAGTCTGTAGAGGGTTACAGTGGGTATGTGGGCCAGACCCAGTCTGTAGAGGGTTACAGTGGGTATGTGGGCCAGACCCAGTCTGTAGAGGGTTACAGTGGGGTTCTGGGCCAGACCCAGTCTGTAGAGGGTTACAGTGGGGTTCTGGGACAGACCCAGTCTGTAGAGGGTTACAGTGGGTATGTGGGACAGACCCAGTCTGTAGAGGGTTACAGTGGGGTCTGGGACAGACCCAGTCTGTAGAGGGTTACAGTGGGTATGTGGGACAGACCCAGTCTGTAGAGGGTTACAGTGGGTATGTGGGACAGACCCAGTCTGTAGAGGGTTACAGTGGGTATGTGGGCCAGACCCAGTCTGTAGAGGGTTACAGTGGGTATGTGGGACAGACCCAGTCTGTAGAGGGTTACAGTGGGTATGTGGGCCAGACCCAGTCTGTAGAGGGTTACAGTGGGTATGTGGGCCAGACCCAGTCTGTAGAGGGTTACAGTGGGGTTCTGGGCCAGACCCAGTCTGTAGAGGGTTACAGTGGGGTTCTGGGCCAGACCCAGTCTGTAGAGGGTTACAGTGGGTATGTGGGACAGACCCAGTCTGTAGAGGGTTACAGTGGGGTCTGGGACAGACCCAGTCTGTAGAGGGTTACAGTGGGTATGTGGGACAGACCCAGTCTGTAGAGGGTTACAGTGGGTATGTGGGACAGACCCAGTCTGTAGAGGGTTACAGTGGGTATGTGGGCCAGACCCAGTCTGTAGAGGGTTACAGTGGGTATGTGGGACAGACCCAGTCTGTAGAGGGTTACAGTGGGTATGTGGGCCAGACCCAGTCTGTAGAGGGTTACAGTGGGTATGTGGGCCAGACCCAGTCTGTAGAGGGTTACAGTGGGTATGTGGGCCAGACCCAGTCTGTAGAGGGTTACAGTGGGTATGTGGGCCAGACCCAGTCTGTAGAGGGTTACAGTGGGTATGTGGGCCAGACCCAGTCTGTAGAGGGTTACAGTGGGGTCTGGGACAGACCCAGTCTGTAGAGGGTTACAGTGGGGTTCTGGGACAGACCCAGTCTGTAGAGGGTTACAGTGGGTATGTGGGACAGACCCAGTCTGTAGAGGGTTACAGTGGGGTCTGGGACAGACCCAGTCTGTAGAGGGTTACAGTGGGTATGTGGGACAGACCCAGTCTGTAGAGGGTTACAGTGGGTATGTGGGACAGACCCAGTCTGTAGAGGGTTACAGTGGGTATGTGGGACAGACCCAGTCTGTAGAGGGTTACAGTGGGTATGTGGGCCAGACCCAGTCTGTAGAGGGTTACAGTGGGTATGTGGGACAGACCCAGTCTGTAGAGGGTTACAGTGGGTATGTGGGACAGACCCAGTCTGTAGAGGGTTACAGTGGGTATGTGGGCCAGACCCAGTCTGTAGAGGGTTACAGTGGGTATGTGGGCCAGACCCAGTCTGTAGAGGGTTACAGTGGGTATGTGGGACAGACCCAGTCTGTAGAGGGTTACAGTGGGGATCTGGGACAGACCCAGTCTGTAGAGGGTTACAGTGGGGATCTGGGACAGACCCAGTCTGTAGAGGGTTACAGTGGGTATGTGGGACAGACCCAGTCTGTAGAGGGTTACAGTGGGGATCTGGGGACAGACCCAGTCTGTAGAGGGTTACAGTGGGGATCTGGGACAGACCCAGTCTGTAGAGGGTTACAGTGGGGGTCTGGGACAGACCCAGTCTGTAGAGGGTTACAGTGGGTATGTGGGCCAGACCCAGTCTGTAGAGGGTTACAGTGGGTATGTGGGACAGACCCAGTCTGTAGAGGGTTACAGTGGGGATCTGGGCCAGACCCAGTCTGTAGAGGGTTACAGTGGGGATCTGGGACAGACCCAGTCTGTAGAGGGTTACAGTGGGGATCTGGGACAGACCCAGTCTGTAGAGGGTTACAGTGGGGATCTGGGACAGACCCAGTCTGTAGAGGGTTACAGTGGGTATGTGGGACAGACCCAGTCTGTAGAGGGTTACAGTGGGGTTCTGGGACAGACCCAGTCTGTAGAGGGTTACAGTGGGGTTCTGGGACAGACCCAGTCTGTAGAGGGTTACAGTGGGTATGTGGGACAGACCCAGTCTGTAGAGGGTTACAGTGGGGTATGTGGGACAGACCCAGTCTGTAGAGGGTTACAGTGGTTGGGACAGACCCAGTCTGTAGAGGGTTACAGTGGGATCTGGGACAGACCCAGTCTGTAGAGGGTTACAGTGGGTATGTGGGACAGACCCAGTCTGTAGAGGGTTACAGTGGGTATGTGGGACAGACCCAGTCTGTAGAGGGTTACAGTGGGTATGTGGGCCAGACCCAGTCTGTAGAGGGTTACAGTGGGGATCTGGGCCAGACCCAGTCTGTAGAGGGTTACAGTGGGTATGTGGGCCAGACCCAGTCTGTAGAGGGTTACAGTGGGGATCTGGGACAGACCCAGTCTGTAGAGGGTTACAGTGGGTTCTGGGACAGACCCAGTCTGTAGAGGGTTACAGTGGGTATGTGGGACAGACCCAGTCTGTAGAGGGTTACAGTGGGGTCTGGGACAGACCCAGTCTGTAGAGGGTTACAGTGGGTATGTGGGACAGACCCAGTCTGTAGAGGGTTACAGTGGGTATGTGGGACAGACCCAGTCTGTAGAGGGTTACAGTGGGTATGTGGGCCAGACCCAGTCTGTAGAGGGTTACAGTGGGTATGTGGGACAGACCCAGTCTGTAGAGGGTTACAGTGGGTATGTGGGCCAGACCCAGTCTGTAGAGGGTTACAGTGGGTATGTGGCCAGACCCAGTCTGTAGGGTTAGTGGTTGGGACAGACCCAGTCTGTAGAGGGTTACAGTGGGTATGTGGGCCAGACCCAGTCTGTAGAGGGTTACAGTGGGTATGTGGGCCAGACCCAGTCTGTAGAGGGTTACAGTGGGTATGTGGGCCAGACCCAGTCTGTAGAGGGTTACAGTGGGGATCTGGGACAGACCCAGTCTGTAGAGGGTTACAGTGGGTATGTGGGACAGACCCAGTCTGTAGAGGGTTACAGTGGGGTCTGGGACAGACCCAGTCTGTAGAGGGTTACAGTGGGTATGTGGGACAGACCCAGTCTGTAGAGGGTTACAGTGGGTATTGGGCCAGACCCAGTCTGTAGAGGGTTACAGTGGGTATGTGGGACAGACCCAGTCTGTAGAGGGTTACAGTGGGTATGTGGGCCAGACCCAGTCTGTAGAGGGTTACAGTGGGTATGTGGGACAGACCCAGTCTGTAGAGGGTTACAGTGGGGATGTGGGCCAGACCCAGTCTGTAGAGGGTTACAGTGGGTATGTGGGCCAGACCCAGTCTGTAGAGGGTTACAGTGGGTATGTGGGACAGACCCAGTCTGTAGAGGGTTACAGTGGGGATCTGGGCCAGACCCAGTCTGTAGAGGGTTACAGTGGGGTCTGGGACAGACCCAGTCTGTAGAGGGTTACAGTGGGTATGTGGGACAGACCCAGTCTGTAGAGGGTTACAGTGGGTATGTGGGACAGACCCAGTCTGTAGAGGGTTACAGTGGGGATCTGGGACAGACCCAGTCTGTAGAGGGTTACAGTGGGTATGTGGGACAGACCCAGTCTGTAGAGGGTTACAGTGGGTATGTGGGACAGACCCAGTCTGTAGAGGGTTACAGTGGGTATGTGGGACAGACCCAGTCTGTAGAGGGTTACAGTGGGGATCTGGGCCAGACCCAGTCTGTAGAGGGTTACAGTGGGGTATGCTGGGACAGACCCAGTCTGTAGAGGGTTACAGTGGGTATGTGGGACAGACCCAGTCTGTAGAGGGTTACAGTGGGATCTGGGACAGACCCAGTCTGTAGAGGGTTACAGTGGGGATCTGGGCCAGACCCAGTCTGTAGAGGGTTACAGTGGGTATGTGGGACAGACCCAGTCTGTAGAGGGTTACAGTGGGGATCTGGGACAGACCCAGTCTGTAGAGGGTTACAGTGGGGGTCTGGGACAGACCCAGTCTGTAGAGGGTTACAGTGGGTATGTGGGCCAGACCCAGTCTGTAGAGGGTTACAGTGGGGATCTGGGACAGACCCAGTCTGTAGAGGGTTACAGTGGGTATGTGGGCCAGACCCAGTCTGTAGAGGGTTACAGTGGGGTCTGGGGCAGACCAGTCTGTAGAGGTTACAGTGGGTATGTGGGCCAGACCCAGTCTGTAGAGGGTTACAGTGGGTATGTGGGACAGACCCAGTCTGTAGAGGGTTACAGTGGGATCTGGGCCAGACCCAGTCTGTAGAGGGTTACAGTGGGGATGTGGGACAGACCCAGTCTGTAGAGGGTTACAGTGGGTATGTGGGACAGACCCAGTCTGTAGAGGGTTACAGTGGGGATCTGGGACAGACCCAGTCTGTAGAGGGTTACAGTGGGTATGTGGGCCAGACCCAGTCTGTAGAGGGTTACAGTGGGTATGTGGGACAGACCCAGTCTGTAGAGGGTTACAGTGGGTATGTGGGACAGACCCAGTCTGTAGAGGGTTACAGTGGGTATGTGGGACAGACCCAGTCTGTAGAGGGTTACAGTGGGGGTCTGGGACAGACCCAGTCTGTAGAGGGTTACAGTGGGTATGTGGGACAGACCCAGTCTGTAGAGGGTTACAGTGGGTATGTGGGACAGACCCAGTCTGTAGAGGGTTACAGTGGGGATCTGGGGACAGACCCAGTCTGTAGAGGGTTACAGTGGGTATGTGGGCCAGACCCAGTCTGTAGAGGGTTACAGTGGGTATGTGGGACAGACCCAGTCTGTAGAGGGTTACAGTGGGGATGTGGGCCAGACCCAGTCTGTAGAGGGTTACAGTGGGTATGTGGGACAGACCCAGTCTGTAGAGGGTTACAGTGGGTATGTGGGCCAGACCCAGTCTGTAGAGGGTTACAGTGGGTATGTGGGACAGACCCAGTCTGTAGAGGGTTACAGTGGGTATGTGGGCCAGACCCAGTCTGTAGAGGGTTACAGTGGGTATGTGGGCCAGACCCAGTCTGTAGAGGGTTACAGTGGGTATGTGGGACAGACCCAGTCTGTAGAGGGTTACAGTGGGTATGTGGGACAGACCCAGTCTGTAGAGGGTTACAGTGGGGTCTGGGACAGACCCAGTCTGTAGAGGGTTACAGTGGGTATGTGGGACAGACCCAGTCTGTAGAGGGTTACAGTGGGTATGTGGGACAGACCCAGTCTGTAGAGGGTTACAGTGGGGTCTGGGACAGACCCAGTCTGTAGAGGGTTACAGTGGGTATGTGGGACAGACCCAGTCTGTAGAGGGTTACAGTGGGTATGTGGGACAGACCCAGTCTGTAGAGGGTTACAGTGGGGATCTGGGCCAGACCCAGTCTGTAGAGGGTTACAGTGGGTATGTGGGACAGACCCAGTCTGTAGAGGGTTACAGTGGGTATGTGGGACAGACCCAGTCTGTAGAGGGTTACAGTGGGTATGTGGGACAGACCCAGTCTGTAGAGGGTTACAGTGGGTATGTGGGACAGACCCAGTCTGTAGAGGGTTACAGTGGGTATGTGGGACAGACCCAGTGGGTATGTGGGACAGACCCAGTCTGTAGAGGGTTACAGTGGGTATGTGGGACAGACCCAGTCTGTAGAGGGTTACAGTGGGGATCTGGGCCAGACCCAGTCTGTAGAGGGTTACAGTGGGTATGTGGGACAGACCCAGTCTGTAGAGGGTTACAGTGGGTATGTGGGCCAGACCCAGTCTGTAGAGGGTTACAGTGGGTATGTGGGACAGA
>NW_021941637.1:93529-151029 GCF_902148855.1 Sphaeramia orbicularis
ACCATTATGAGGCTTACACTAAACAATGAGTATCCAAACTCAGCTTAAAAAGCCCATTTTCTAACAGCGTTGGAACATGAATGTGAGCACAGTGCTGTTGAAATGTGGAGTGTGTTTGAGCGTGCGCTGGAACTGCTGTGTTTGGGTTTGGTTTCAGGGTCAGAGTCTGCAGGAGCAGAACCAGGGTCAGACCTACAGCTGGGAGTCCTTGGCCTTCGTAGACGAGGACGACCACGACCAAGGAGACAAGGTGGAGCTCCAGACTGGCTTTAATTATTGAGGTTGTGGTGTTCTGGGTTTGTGTGGAACCGATATGAACACTGGGACGGGTTCATGAGTCTGAAGGTTTTACATTGAACAGATGATCATCATCTAAAGCAGCATTTACGTGTCTGTAAAAGAGGCTTTAACCCGGCGGTGTTAAACTCAGGTTAGTTCAGGTTCAATATTCAGACCAATCTGATCTAAAGTGGATCAGAACCAAGAAAAGAAGAACACAATAACCTATAAAGAATGACAAATACAGACTTAGAGGAAAAATACAGAAGCGTATTGCATTCACGCAGAAAAATAAAATTCAGCTCTGTTTTTCCAAATTAATGGGATAATTATCTCATAATTACGAAAAAAATAAGTAAAAAATTCGGCTCTGTTTTTCTGAATTAATGACGTACTGTTTTCAGACAAAAAATTTAATTCAGCTCTGTTTTTACGAGATAATTATCCCGTTGATTCGGAAAAACAGAGCCAAATTTGATTTTTTTGTGTGAATGCAATACGCTTCTGTTGAAAAAAAATAAAATTGCAAAATGAAAACGTTTGACATCTATAAACTCTTCTTTCAAAAATGTGAATAACATGAGCGTCAGTTTTCTTCATATAAATCAGTGTCACGTGTCCAATATTCAGCCCGTTTGTCATTTATGTGTTTATTCTATGGTACAGATACAGTGGATCTACTTTTAACAGACAGAACATTGGTCCAGTTTCACTGGTTTATATGAAGACACTTCAGGTGTTTGACAGTTTTTATAAAAGGATATTTTTAAATGTAAATATTTTCATATAACTTTACTTCTTTTTACACTAAAACAAAGACAAACGTGTATTTGTCATTATTTATAGTTGTTTGTGTTCCTTTGCTGGTTCTGATCCACTTTAGATCCTGTTGGTCTGAATGTGGAACTGAACTGACGTGAGCTGAACATCATTTATTTCTTCAGTGTCATTTTTGTATTTCACTCGTTCATCTGGTGGGCCAGATCAGAAGCTTTGAGGGGCTGGTTTTGGCCCACGGGCTATATGTCCCCCCCCCCCGCTTCAGATAATATTTACTAAAGTGCATTTTCATGGAGTTGTCGTCTACAGGGCGTCCCGGTTCTAGAGGAGAGAAACGGACCTTTACCTCCAGTCAAACCTCAGGATCCTTCAAACCACACTGTTCCTGCTCCAGGTCAGTCACAGTTATAATTATTATTATTAGTAGTAGTAGTAGTAGTAGTGTTGTTAGTATTATTAGTAGTAGTATTATTGTTATTACTGATAATAATAATAATAATAATAATAATAATAATAATAATAATAATAATAAACGTGTTTGGTGAAGGATTGTGGGTAAATGTTCTTGTCTTGTCCACTCAGACAGCAGCAGTGGAACGTCCATACGCTGCAAAAAATGATGTCTAACAAAGTGAAAGTGAATTTCTAGAACATTTGGTTTATTTTTCATCTAAATAGAAAAAAAGCTTACCAAGAAATTTTTATATAAGAAAAATATTCTTATTTTAAAAAATGTATCTAACTTTTTCGTCATCAGATTTTCCAGCTGGATTTTACTGTTAACGAGGTTTGTCAGTGTTTCCACATGATCCCTGTGTTCTATGTTCTATGTTCTGTTTTCTGTGTTCTATGTTCTAGAGGCGTCTGTGACATCGTCAGTGTTCTGTGGCTGTTCTTCTCTCAGTCTGTGTTTGGGTCTGTACTGGACCAGATGGAACTAACAGGTCTGTCCACAGAACTGGACCAGATGGAACTGGACCAGATGGAACTGGACCAGATGGATCTGTTTGTGCTCAGTAAACCTTCAGCAGCTCTGTGGGTTTACAACTGTGGTCATGGTATCCAGGCAACAGACACAAAGAGACAGACAGAGGGAGGGACGTCTGTGAACAGCTGTGTGTGTGTGTGTGTGTGTGTGTGTGTGTGTGTGTGTGTGTGTGTGTGTGTTTTTCTGACCTGTGTGTCCACTGTGTGTCGTCCTTCAGCTGTGTCAGACTGCGGTCCTCTACAGTCTGTGACCAGGACACTGAGGACACTGTGGACGTCCACCAGCAGACGGACACACATACACACACAGGTGGGTCTGCTGCGCCGCCTTCAGGGACTGTGGGAAACATGGGCAATACTAGATCCAAACCCATGGAAGGTACTTTCAAGTTAAATCCATCATATTAAATCCACTGTTGAACTGGAAAAAACTGTATGTACACGAGATGAAATAACCTTTGACCTTTTCAACATGGTGGAGAGAAACGAGGCATTCAGGGTCAATGACAAACAGTGGTTTTATGAGCGCTCTGCTGCTGCATTTATAGTACACACAATAGAAGAAAAAAAACCCCAAAAAAACAGGTCCAAAATAGTGTTTGAGCCATTTTTCATTTCATTACAACAACAAAAGCACTTGAACACAACACACTGGTCATTTAGAATTCACAAGTGGAGAGGTTCGTCTTTCTGACAGCACCTGAAGGCAGCATTTGTCCATTTACACATATGTAAAAACTCATGGTATTTTGTGTTCCTGTTTCTCTGTAAACCTTTATGTCATCAGTTAACCCTTAAAGACCCAAACATCCACCTTTAAGCCTTAAAGTAAAATAATAATCCATAAGTAATAATCCAAATTTTTCTCTTTGTTTTAGTGTGAAAGTCAAATTATATTACTACGAAAATGTGAATAACCTGAACAACTGGAAATATCTTTTTAAAAAAAATTAAGAAATCCAATTTCAACAACATTATGTCTCAGATTATTATTAACACCACTTAAACATCACAGCAGATCTATAAAGACACAGAACATTTAATAACAGGCAGAATATTGGTCCAATTACACGGATTTTTTTGAACACACTTCAGGTTCATATTTGTTCAGGTTATTCACATTTTTTGTAAATGCGTAGTTTGGAAATGTAAGCATTTTCATGTAATTTAACTTTTTTACATCAAAAAAACAGAGAAAATTTGGGCTTGTCATTATTTATAGGTTATTCTGATAATATTTTGCTGTTTCTGACCCACTTCAAATCTAATTGGACTGTATGTGTCTGTATGTGGAACCTGAATTAAAACCACTGATTGTGAATATCTGCAGTGTAATTTTTGCATTTCATAAATTCATCCCACTGGCTGGATTGGACCCTTTGGCGGGCCGGATTTGGCCCCCGGGACGTATGTTTGACACCTGTGGGTTAGAGCATTATTGGACACATTATTGGAGATGTGGCTGATAAATTCAGCATCACAGAACAGGACTTCATTTTACTGACGGAGTAGAAGATCAGCAAGAGCCCATGGACATCACACATCTGTCAGGGCCACGATGCCAAAAAAAAAGCAAAACACTAGAGTATCATTTAAGAACAAGGTTTTATTGCAGAGTTTTACAGTGTCTCACTTTAAAATGCAAATGTTGTTCTTCATCTGTGATTTTAATCTCAGACCATGTTCTTAGAGGTGACAGAAGTGACTGATGGTCCTTCAGATCATCTACAAACAGGTCTCATCTGTCTTCTGTTCCATCTGCAGGAGCCCTGTCCTCCACCGCTGTCTGACACCATGACCCCAGAGGAGGTACGTGACCCAGAATGCACCTAAACCGACACACATGTACAAACGTTACCCAGAATGCACCTAAACCGACACACATGTACAAAGGTTACCCAGAATGCACCTAAACCGACACACATGTACAAACGTTACCCAGAATGCACCTAAACCGACACACATGTACAAAGGTTACCCAGAATGCACCTAAACCAACACAAATGTACAAAGGTTACCCAGAATGCACCTAAACCGACACACATGTACAAAGGTTACCCAGAATGCACCTAAACCGACACACATGTACAAATGTTACCCAGAATGCACCTAAACCGACACACATGTACAAAGGTTACCCAGAATGCACCTAAACCGACACACATGTACAAACGTTACCCAGAATGCACCTAAACCGACACACATGTACAAACGTTACCCAGAATGCACCTAAACCGACACACATGTACAAAGGTTACCCAGAATGCACCTAAACCAACACACATGTACAAACGTTACCCAGAATGCACCTAAACCAACACACATGTACAAACGTTACCCAGAATGCACTTAAATCAACACACGTACAAACATTACCCAGAATGCACCTAAACCAACACACATGTACAAACGTTACCCAGAATGCACCTAAACTGACACACATGTACAAAGGTTACCCAGAATGCACCTAAACCAACACACATGTACAAACGTTACCCAGAATGCACTTAAATCAACACACGTACAAACGTTACCCAGAATGCACCTAAACCAACACACATGTACAAACGTTACCCAGAATGCACCTAAACCGACACACATGTACAAAGGTTACCCAGAATGCACCTAAACCGACACACATGTACAAACGTTACCCAGAATGCACCTAAACCAACACACATGTACAAACGTTACCCAGAATGCACCTAAACCGACACACATGTACAAAGGTTACCCAGAATGCACCTAAACCGACACACATGTACAAACGTTACCCAGAATGCACCTAAACCGACACACATGTACAAACGTTACCCAGAATGCACCTAAACCGACACACATGTACAAAGGTTACCCAGAATGCACCTAAACCGACACACATGTACAAAGGTTACCCAGAATGCACCTAAACCGACACAAATGTACAAAGGTTACCCAGAATGCACCTAAACCGACACACATGTACAAAGGTTACCCAGAATGCACCTAAACCGACACACATGTACAAATGTTACCCAGAATGCACCTAAACCGACACACATGTACAAAGGTTACCCAGAATGCACCTAAACCGACACAAATGTACAAACATTACCCAGAATGCACCTAAACCGACACACATGTACAAACATTACCCAGAATGCACCTAAACCAACACACATGTACAAACGTTACCCAGAATGCACTTAAATCAACACACGTACAAACATTACCCAGAATGCACCTAAACCAACACACATGTACAAACGTTACCCAGAATGCACCTAAACTGACACACATGTACAAAGGTTACCCAGAATGCACCTAAACCAACACACATGTACAAACGTTACCCAGAATGCACTTAAATCAACACACGTACAAACGTTACCCAGAATGCACCTAAACCAACACACATGTACAAACGTTACCCAGAATGCACCTAAACCGACACACATGTACAAAGGTTACCCAGAATGCACCTAAACCGACACATGTACAAAGGTTACCCAGAATGCACCTAAACCAACACACATGTACAAACGTTACCCAGAATGCACCTAAACCGACACACATGTACAAACGTTACCCAGAATGCACCTAAACCGACACACATGTACAAAGGTTACCCAGAATGCACCTAAACGACACAAATGTACAAACGTTACCCAGAATGCACCTAAACCGACACACATGTACAAAGGTTACCCAGAATGCACCTAAACCGACACAAATGTACAAAGGTTACCCAGAATGCACCTAAACCGACACACATGTACAAATGTTACCCAGAATGCACCTAAACCGACACACATGTACAAACGTTACCCAGAATGCACCTAAACCGACACACATGTACAAACGTTACCCAGAATGCACCTAAACCGACACACATGTACAAACGTTACCCAGAATGCACCTAAACCGACACACATGTACAAAGGTTACCCAGAATGCACCTAAACCGACACACATGTACAAAGGTTACCCAGAATGCACCTAAACCGACACACATGTACAAAGGTTACCCAGAATGCACCTAAACCGACACACATGTACAAATGTTACCCAGAATGCACCTAAACCGACACACATGTACAAAGGTTACCCAGAATGCACCTAAACCGACACAAATGTACAAACATTACCCAGAATGCACCTAAACCGACACACATGTACAAACATTACCCAGAATGCACCTAAACCGACACACATGTACAAAGGTTACCCAGAATGCACCTAAACCAACACACATGTACAAACGTTACCCAGAATGCACCTAAACCAACACACATGTACAAACGTTACCCAGAATGCACTTAAATCAACACACGTACAAACATTACCCAGAATGCACCTAAACCAACACACATGTACAAACGTTACCCAGAATGCACCTAAACTGACACACATGTACAAAGGTTACCCAGAATGCACCTAAACCAACACACATGTACAAACGTTACCCAGAATGCACTTAAATCAACACACGTACAAACGTTACCCAGAATGCACCTAAACCAACACACATGTACAAACGTTACCCAGAATGCACCTAAACCGACACACATGTACAAAGGTTACCCAGAATGCACCTAAACCGACACACATGTACAAACGTTACCCAGAATGCACCTAAACCAACACACATGTACAAACGTTACCCAGAATGCACCTAAACCGACACACATGTACAAAGGTTACCCAGAATGCACCTAAACCGACACACATGTACAAACGTTACCCAGAATGCACCTAAACCGACACACATGTACAAACGTTACCCAGAATGCACCTAAACCGACACACATGTACAAAGGTTACCCAGAATGCACCTAAACCGACACACATGTACAAAGGTTACCCAGAATGCACCTAAACCGACACAAATGTACAAAGGTTACCCAGAATGCACCTAAACCGACACACATGTACAAAGGTTACCCAGAATGCACCTAAACCGACACACATGTACAAATGTTACCCAGAATGCACCTAAACCGACACACATGTACAAATGTTACCCAGAATGCACCTAAACCGACACACATGTACAAAGGTTACCCAGAATGCACCTAAACCGACACAAATGTACAAACATTACCCAGAATGCACCTAAACCGACACACATGTACAAACATTACCCAGAATGCACCTAAACCGACACACATGTACAAAGGTTACCCAGAATGCACCTAAACCAACACACATGTACAAACGTTACCCAGAATGCACTTAAATCAACACACGTACAAACATTACCCAGAATGCACCTAAACCAACACACATGTACAAACGTTACCCAGAATGCACCTAAACTGACACACATGTACAAAGGTTACCCAGAATGCACCTAAACCAACACACATGTACAAACGTTACCCAGAATGCACTTAAATCAACACACGTACAAACGTTACCCAGAATGCACCTAAACCGACACACATGTACAAAGGTTACCCAGAATGCACCTAAACCGACACATGTACAAAGGTTACCCAGAATGCACCTAAACCGACACACATGTACAAACGTTACCCAGAATGCACCTAAACCGACACACATGTACAAACGTTACCCAGAATGCACCTAAACCGACACACATGTACAAAGGTTACCCAGAATGCACCTAAACCGACACACATGTACAAAGGTTACCCAGAATGCACCTAAACGACACAAATGTACAAACGTTACCCAGAATGCACCTAAACCGACACACATGTACAAACGTTACCCAGAATGCACCTAAACCGACACACATGTACAAAGGTTACCCAGAATGCACCTAAACCGACACAAATGTACAAAGGTTACCCAGAATGCACCTAAACCGACACACATGTACAAATGTTACCCAGAATGCACCTAAACCGACACACATGTACAAACGTTACCCAGAATGCACCTAAACCGACACACATGTACAAACGTTACCCAGAATGCACCTAAACCAACACACATGTACAAACGTTACCCAGAATGCACTTAAATCAACACACGTACAAACATTACCCAGAATGCACCTAAACCAACACACATGTACAAACGTTACCCAGAATGCACCTAAACTGACACACATGTACAAAGGTTACCCAGAATGCACCTAAACCAACACACATGTACAAACGTTACCCAGAATGCACTTAAATCAACACACGTACAAACGTTACCCAGAATGCACCTAAACCAACACACATGTACAAAGGTTACCCAGAATGCACCTAAACCGACACACATGTACAAACGTTACCCAGAATGCACCTAAACCAACACACATGTACAAACGTTACCCAGAATGCACCTAAACCGACACACATGTACAAAGGTTACCCAGAATGCACCTAAACCGACACACATGTACAAACGTTACCCAGAATGCACCTAAACCGACACACATGTACAAAGGTTACCCAGAATGCACCTAAACCGACACACATGTACAAAGGTTACCCAGAATGCACCTAAACCGACACACATGTACAAAGGTTACCCAGAATGCACCTAAACCGACACAAATGTACAAAGGTTACCCAGAATGCACCTAAACCGACACACATGTACAAAGGTTACCCAGAATGCACCTAAACCGACACACATGTACAAATGTTACCCAGAATGCACCTAAACCGACACACATGTACAAAGGTTACCCAGAATGCACCTAAACCGACACACATGTACAAAGGTTACCCAGAATGCACCTAAACCGACACACATGTACAAACGTTACCCAGAATGCACCTAAACCGACACACATGTACAAACGTTACCCAGAATGCACCTAAACCGACACACATGTACAAAGGTTACCCAGAATGCACCTAAACCAACACAAATGTACAAAGGTTACCCAGAATGCACCTAAACCGACACACATGTACAAAGGTTACCCAGAATGCACCTAAACCGACACACATGTACAAAGGTTACCCAGAATGCACCTAAACGACACAAATGTACAAACGTTACCCAGAATGCACCTAAACCGACACACATGTACAAACGTTACCCAGAATGCACCTAAACCGACACACATGTACAAAGGTTACCCAGAATGCACCTAAACCGACACAAATGTACAAAGGTTACCCAGAATGCACCTAAACCGACACACATGTACAAAGGTTACCCAGAATGCACCTAAACCGACACACATGTACAAAGGTTACCCAGAATGCACCTAAACCGACACACATGTACAAACGTTACCCAGAATGCACCTAAACCGACACACATGTACAAACGTTACCCAGAATGCACCTAAACCGACACACATGTACAAAGGTTACCCAGAATGCACCTAAACCGACACACATGTACAAAGGTTACCCAGAATGCACCTAAACCGACACACATGTACAAAGGTTACCCAGAATGCACCTAAACCGACACACATGTACAAAGGTTACCCAGAATGCACCTAAACCGACACACATGTACAAAGGTTACCCAGAATGCACCTAAACCGACACACATGTACAAATGTTACCCAGAATGCACCTAAACCGACACACATGTACAAAGGTTACCCAGAATGCACCTAAACCGACACACATGTACAAAGGTTACCCAGAATGCACCTAAACCGACACACATGTACAAATGTTACCCAGAATGCACCTAAACCGACACACATGTACAAATGTTACCCAGAATGCACCTAAACCGACACACATGTACAAAGGTTACCCAGAATGCACCTAAACCGACACACATGTACAAAGGTTACCCAGAATGCACCTAAACCGACACACATGTACAAAGGTTACCCAGAATGCACCTAAACCGACACACATGTACAAAGGTTACCCAGAATGCACCTAAACCGACACACATGTACAAAGGTTACCCAGAATGCACCTAAACCGACACACATGTACAAAGGTTACCCAGAATGCACCTAAACGACACAAATGTACAAACGTTACCCAGAATGCACCTAAACCGACACACATGTACAAACGTTACCCAGAATGCACCTAAACCGACACACATGTACAAAGGTTACCCAGAATGCACCTAAACCGACACAAATGTACAAAGGTTACCCAGAATGCACCTAAACCGACACACATGTACAAACGTTACCCAGAATGCACCTAAACCGACACACATGTACAAACGTTACCCAGAATGCACCTAAACCGACACACATGTACAAACGTTACCCAGAATGCACCTAAACCGACACACATGTACAAACGTTACCCAGAATGCACCTAAACCGACACACATGTACAAAGGTTACCCAGAATGCACCTAAACCGACACACATGTACAAAGGTTACCCAGAATGCACCTAAACCGACACACATGTACAAAGGTTACCCAGAATGCACCTAAACCGACACACATGTACAAAGGTTACCCAGAATGCACCTAAACCGACACACATGTACAAAGGTTACCCAGAATGCACCTAAACCGACACACATGTACAAAGGTTACCCAGAATGCACCTAAACCGACACACATGTACAAATGTTACCCAGAATGCACCTAAACCGACACACATGTACAAATGTTACCCAGAATGCACCTAAACCGACACACATGTACAAAGGTTACCCAGAATGCACCTAAACCGACACACATGTACAAAGGTTACCCAGAATGCACCTAAACCGACACACATGTACAAAGGTTACCCAGAATGCACCTAAACCGACACACATGTACAAAGGTTACCCAGAATGCACCTAAACCGACACACATGTACAAAGGTTACCCAGAATGCACCTAAACCGACACAAATGTACAAAGGTTACCCAGAATGCACCTAAACCGACACACATGTACAAAGGTTACCCAGAATGCACCTAAACCGACACAAATGTACAAAGGTTACCCAGAATGCACCTAAACCGACACACATGTACAAAGGTTACCCAGAATGCACCTAAACCGACACACATGTACAAAGGTTACCCAGAATGCACCTAAACCAACACACATGTACAAACGTTACCCAGAATGCACCTAAACGACACACATGTACAAAGGTTACCCAGAATGCACCTAAACCGACACACATGTACAAAGGTTACTGTTGTGACTTTATTTGAGGAAGGATAAAGTACAAGTATTTTGTGTTTGGATTTATTATAATTTTAGGATATATATGCAATTTCATGTGAATTTATTTCACAGTAAAAATATACAGTATACTTCATTTGTGATTTGTGTTCAAAGTGGAGCTAAAATGTGCATTTATAACTCTTATTGAAGACGTCAGGGCTGTTAATTTAGGGCTCCAAAAGGTGTGGGAATGGATTTAGGGAAAACATTTGGGGAGGATGAGTGGGATGTATTAATTAAACAAATGTTAAAGCCAATAAGAGACGCACGGTCCAAACTCATCCAGTTTAAAATTCTCATCAGACTATACTGGACACCTGTCAAACTATACAGAGCAGGAATATGCCATTGTAATATCTGTGGGCGGTGTAAACACAGTCCAACATGGACATCTTACTAATGTGTGTTCTTTCCAATTTAGTGCAAGATGCAATGTGTTCGGCTCTGTGCTAGGGCTGTGGACTAACTGTGATGTCCTTGATTTATTTATTTTTTTTTAAAAATGTGATTTGTGAACCTTTGAAGGACTCAATAAAAATAAAATTTAAAAAAAAAAAAAAAAGTGGAGCTAAAATGAGCTATAATGAATACTAAGATTAAGATAACTACGTTTCCCATGAGGCTTAGCATTACCCATAAGGGATAGGAAATTTTTCACGGAAGTAGATGTATGTATGCCACGAGTTGTGAAAAAGTTGTGTTTTCCAAGTTGCCGCACGCAGTAAATGAATGCGTATTTTTAAACCGAGAGTCTGGCTTCGTTATTTTTGGACGTCATTTGGATAATTACAACATTTTTTGGTGCCGAAACCCGGGAAATGGCGGACGAAGACAAAGACATTCGAGTGGAGGCCGGTGATGAACGCATAGAAAGGATCAAACGAAAGCGGCGGACGATACGGAGTTCAACCACGAAACTGTTAAACCAACTCGACGCGGAATTATTAAAGGACGATGCAGATGTGGAACGTCTACGGGAGATGCTGGCAGTGCTATCATCTAAGGAGGACAGTTTATCCCAGCTGGACCGTGAGATGGAAACGCACACTCAGTTGGAGGACGTGGAGGCGGACATTGACCTCGCGGAGGATTATACAGACCGTATAATTGGGATGAAAACACGAGCTCACCGGAAAATAAGAGCAAGAATCTGTGAGGAATCCAGATACGCCGTCCCCCCGCCGAAGTGATGGAGGACAACGTCTGCACAGTACAGTAACCCATCAGTAAAGTTACCTAAGCTGATGATTGATAAGTTTAATGGAGATGTGAGTTTATGGCAGGAGTTTTGGAACCAGTATGAGACAGCTATTCACAGTAACACTGGACTATGTAAAAGAGAGAAGTTTACCTACCTGAAAACTTACCTGATAGGGTCAGCAGCTAAAGCAGTGGCAGGACTCACTTTGACAGACAGTAACTATGATGCTGCAGTAGATATACTCCAGAGCAGATTTGGCAGGAAAGATCTCATTGTAAATGCTCACATGACCAAACTACTGAATCTCACCACTGTTAGGAGATCGTCAGACGTCAGTGCACTGAGGCAGTTATATGATGAATGTGAAATTCAGATTAGGAGTTTAGAGTCACTGGGCGTAGTTTCAGACACTTATGGTAGCATGTTGTGCCCAATATTGCTACAGATGATGCCGGAGGATATGGCTCTTGAGTAGAGCCGCCAAAAGGAAGATGAGGAATGGAAGGTGCCTGATGTTCTTAAGTTTTTACGGAAGGAGGTTCAGAGTAGAGAGAGGGCTCAGCAGATGATGAGATCACACAACCAGAAAGAAAGCCAGTCTGTTAATAAGCCATTCACCAAGTCATATACTGTCAGTGACATAAAGCCAAAGAAAGTACGCATGACTTGTGCAGCTGCATTACATACAGCCAGCCAAAGGGTTCAGACTTGCCTATTTTGTGACAGTGCAGAACACAGGTCAGAGAAATGTACAGAATATGAAGTAGCTGCCCGAAAGGAGAAGCTAAAGAAGCTAGGTAGATGCTTTATATGTCTAGGACCAAAACATATTGCTAGGTTCTGCAGATTAAAGGGACAGTCATGTGCTACATGTAGAGGTAGACATCACATAGCTATATGTGAGGGAAAGGAAGCACACCCACCTGTAGTTGCAGACAAAATGGACACTGTAATTTCTTCAGTAATTCCCCAAGCAGAAGGGACAAAATCAGATAGAGAAAACACAGTGTTGCTGCAAACAGCTAAAGCATGGTTAACAGGACCAGCTGGCAGGATGATAGTTCGTTGTTTATTGGATGGAGGTAGTCAGGGAAGCTTTGTGCATGAGGACGTGGTGAAAAGGTTAAACCTACCTACAATAAGACAGGGAACGTTTACTCTTCACACATTTGGTTCACCTTCTCCAACAACAGTGAAGCGCAACATTGTGAAACTTAGTTTGGAAAATATCTATGATAAGGAGCAGCGTATTGAGATAGAAGCAGTAGTGACCCCTCAAGTGTGTACAGCTGTAATGAAAGTTCCTGGAGAGCATATACAGCAGGAGATGAAAAGGAAGGGTCTTATGCTTGCAGATTTCTTAGGACAGGACAAACCAGAACTCTCAGTGCTCATTGGCTCAGACTACTACTGCCGTGTTGTGTCAGGTCGTGTAGAGAGATTAACAGAAAGTCTAGTGGCGTTGGAGAGCACCTTCGGATGGGCAGTACAGGGTCCAGTAACTGTATCCAGTATGACAGAGACAACATGTATGCATATTCAGCTTAGTGAGGAAGCAAACATGGACAGGCAACTGCAGGCATTTTGGGAGCTTGAGTCGTTAGGTATTGTTTCAAGTGGAAAGGTAGAGAGTACAGAGGATAAGGAAGCTCTACAACGATTTGAAGAAACATGCATCTATAAAGATGGGCGTTACCAGGTAGAGCTGCCATGGCAACAGAATCATCCTGCACTCTCAGACAACTACTACATCGCTAAGAAACAGCTACAGAGCTTGAAGAGGAAATTCAAAATGGATGTCACCCTCTACAGCAGATACAGTGATGTGGTAGAAGACTACTTAAAGCAAGGAATTGCTGAGGATGTACCAAGTGACAAAGCATCACACCCAGGAGGTGAGATTTATTACTTACCTCACCATGCAGTTCTGAGAGAGGATAAAGTGACAACAAGGTTACGTGTTGTTTTCAATGCATCATCCCACGAAGAGGGAAGCCCCTCCCTCAATGACTGTTTGCAAACTGGCCCGAATCTCAATCCAGATCTGATGAGTGTCTTAATAAGGTTCAGACTGCATGAAATAGCTTACATGGCAGACATAAAGAAAGCATTTCTGCAGATATCACTGTCAGACAGAGACCGAGATGCTGTAAGATTTCTGTGGATTAAAGGGACTCCATCAGAAAGGATGGATGAGGAGCTGCGTGAGCTCAGAATGACAAGAGTGGTATTTGGAGCATCCCCAAGCCCATTCTTACTTGCAGCAGCCATAAGGAAACATCTCAGAAACTATGAGTCAGAAAACCCACAAGTGGTGGAGAACCTCAAAACTTCACTCTACGTGGATGATTTCATTTCAAGCTCAAGAGAAGTGTCAGAAGCTCACACAGTGTCAACTACAGCAAGGAGCATTATGTCCACTGTAGGTATGGATCTATGCAAATGGACGACAAATTCTGTGGAGCTAAAGGAGAAATGGCAGCAGGTCTGCATGGACTGCGCTGAAGAAACACAGACACATGGGTCCTTGCTAAAGGTCCTAGGACTGGTATGGAGACCATCCACTGATGATTTTGTGTTTGATCTCAGGAGTTTGCTCACAATCCTGAAGGAAAAGGAGAACACAAAAAGAAGTGTTCTGCAGTCAGCTGCTCGCATTTTTGACCCTCTGGAATTCCTGACTCCTTTCACAATCAGGATAAAATGTCTGTTCCAGGAAATGTGGGAAAGGGGGCTCAGATGGGATGAGGAGTTACCACCAGATCTAAAAGACAAATGGCAGCAATGGTGTTCGGAACTCCCACACCTACACCAGATATCTGTCCCACGGTGGTACCAAATGGATGTAGACCCACTGGACAGTCAGACTTTAACACTACATGTGTTTTGTGATGCAAGTGAAAGGGCGTACTGCGCAGTAGCCTACTTACAAGGAAAATCAAAGGATGGACAAATGACTACAAGTCTAGTTGCATCTAAGACAAGGGTGGCACCGCTTAAAAAAATGACATTGCCACGTTTGGAGCTAATGGGAGCAGTGATAGGAGCCAGACTCGGGAGCACACTCATGAAATCACTGCAAGTGGACAAAACTCAGCTGCAACTATGGACAGACTCCATGATAACACTACACTGGATACGTAGTTCAGCTCTGAAGTGGAAACCATTCATTGCAAATTGAGTGACAGAAATTCAGACATTAACTGTGCCAGAGTCATGGTCCCACCATCATGGAAAATGGAACCCAGCTGATCTTCCTACCAGAGGCTTAAAGGTGCAGGGTCTCAAAGAAAACACACTCTGGTGGAATGGACCAAAAGTCTTAATGTCTCAGGCTCAGTCAGAAGGAGCTGAGGAGTTCACTCAGGAGAATGAGATGAATGCTGAACTCAAGTCAAAATACCAGGTCACTGTACAGTTGGTACATCAAGACACAGAACACTTAGCACCAGTTTTAAATTTAGAGAAGTACAGTAAGCTTCAAACAGTGCTTAGAGTGACAGCCTGGATAAGGAGATTTGTGAACAATACATGTTCAAGTGAAAAAATACATGGTGAACTGACAACAGAGGAGCTGCAGGAAGCAGAAAAATACTGGATTAAAGTGATACAAAATCAGAGCTTCAACACCGAAATCAGTCTTCTAAAGGCAGGAAAAAACCTCAACGCTGATTCTAGGATCCGAGAATTAAAACCTTTTCTGGACAGAGAAGAGCTACTCAGTGTTGGAGGGAGACTCCAACAGTCTGATTTCACATTCAGAGAGAAACACCCATGGATTCTGCCCAACAAAGACAAATACACAGAAATGTTGGTGCAGTATGAACATGAGAAGATAATGCATGCAGGCGTAAGAGACACCTTAGTTCAAGTCAGAGAAAGACACTGGATTTTGAGAGCACGTCAGATTGTAAAAAGCATTGTGTCTGGATGCAGGTTGTGCAAACGATTTAAAGCCACAGCCGGACGGCAGACAACGGCTCCATTACCAAGAGACAGGATAACAGAGTCACCGCCTTTTGAAGTCACAGGAGTGGATTTCACAGGACCGCTTTATGTCAAGTCAGCAGGTTCCATGAAGAAATCATACATCGCGTTGTTTACCTGTGCCGTCACGAGAGCAGTGCATTTGGAGCTTGTCTCAGATCAGTCGATGGAAAGTTTTCTGTTAGCATTGAAAAGATTCATTTCAAGAAGAGGATTGTGCAAGGTGATATACTTGGACAAAGCTACGACTTTAAGAGAGCTGATCACGATCTAAAGGAGTTATGGAAGAGTATCAAAGACCCACACCTAAAAGAATTCTTCTCAGGCAAGGGAATCACCTGGAAAGAGCAGCCTGGTGGGGTGGATTCTGGGAACGTCTGGTGAGGTCAGTCAAAATCATTCTAAGAAAAGTGTTGGGAAAAGCCAAATGAATTTTGAAGAAATGTGTACATTTCTAACTGAAGTGGAAGCAGTTATAAATTCGAGACCACTTACATATGTGCACAATGACGTAAGTGAGCCCCAACCACTGACACCAGCGCACTTCTTGGTGGGTCAGAGACTCACTTGTATGCCTCCCAAGCCATTTCCAGCAGACAAACAACACCCAACAGTCAACAAGGAGGAAATGACAAGGAGATGGAGATACAGACAAAGGCTCATGACCAGCTTTTGGAGTAGCTGGAAGGAGTATTTGTTGGACTTAAAGTCAGCTCATCACGTGGAAACAACACGACCTTCTCAGCTGAAAGTTAGAGACGTCGTACTCATTGGAGAGGACAACATTCCAAGGCAGTCGTTTACAGTTTACAGGCCAAGATGGTCTGGTTCGCTCATGTGCAGTTCGCACCCCTTCAGGGACTGTTTTGAAGAGACCAGTTCAGCTGTTGTATCCTTTGGAAGTATTGGATTAACTGAAGTTAATGGGGGGGGGGGTTATGTTGTGACTTTATTTGGGGAAAGATAAAGTACAAGTAATTTGTGTTTGGATTTATTATAATTTTAGGATATATATGCAATTTCATGTGAATTTATTTCACAGTAAAAATATACAGTATACTTCATTTGTGATTTGTGTTAAAAGTGGAGCTAAAATGAGCCATAATGAATGCTAAGATTAAGATAACTACGTTTCCCATGAGGTTTAGCATTACCCATAAGGGATAGGAAATTTTTCACGGAAGTAGATGTATGTATGCCACGAGTTGTGAAAAAGTTGTATGTTTTTCAAGTTGCCGCACGCAGTAAATGAATGCGTATTTTTAAACTGAGAGTCTCGCTTCGTTATTTTTGGACGTAATTTGGATAATTACAACAGTTACCCAGAATGCACCTAAGCCAACACTGAGGTTTTGCTTCTGAATTTTTTGTGTCCGAATTTTTTGCGTCTGAATTGTTTTAATTCTAAATTTATGAACATAGCAAAATTGAGAGACAAAAAATTCAGATACTTAATTTCAGTGCAAAAAAAATTCAGTGCTAGAAATTGAATGGTTTTTATAATTCAACATCTGATGACACAGATTGACTTCCGTAGACTCCAGTTGTAATCGGAGGGTGAATGGAAACGGTACTGGTGATGATGGACAGGTTCCAGCCCCTCCCTCTGTCTGTGACCTTGGCTCTGATTGGCTCCTGCTGTAGATCCAGGCCTGGGAACAGGAGCAGATGGACAAACCAATGGAGATCGACGAGATCCGGATCGACCCGTCCCCCTTCCAGCTGGTGGAGAGGACGTCCTTACATAAGGTGGGCGGAGGAGATGCACAAGACCACGCCCACCAGGGGTCAGAGATCGCGGGGGGGGGCTGGCTGGCTTCAGCAGGTCCAGGCTAACGACTGTGGATCTGGGGTCAAAATGTCAACCTGAAGTATTAACCTCTGACCCCTGAGTCCTGACTCCTGTGTCTGCAGACCCACACCCTGTTCTCCTTTAGTGTTTGACCTTTAATGTGACCTTTGACCTCTCCTCTGACCCGCAGACCCACACCCTGTTCTCCTTTAGTGTTTGACCTTTAATGTGACCTTTGACCTCTCCTCTGACCCGCAGACCCACACCCTGTTCTCCTTTAGTGTTTGACCTTTAATGTGACCTTTGACCTCTCCTCTGACCCGCAGACCCACACCCTGTTCTCCTTTAGTGTTTGACCTTTAATGTGACCTTTGACCTCTCCTCTGACCCGCAGACCCACACCCTGTTCTCTTTTAGTGTTTAACCTTTAATGTGACCTTTGACCTCTCCTCTGACCCGCAGACCCACACCCTGTTCTCTTTTAGTGTTTAACCTTTAATGTGACCTTTGACCTCTCCTCTGACCCGCAGACCCACACCCTGTTCTCTTTTAGTGTTTAACCTTTAATGTGACCTTTGACCTCTCCTCTGACCCGCAGACCCACACCCTGTTCTCTTTTAGTGTTTAACCTTTAATGTGACCTTTGACCTCTCCTCTGACCCGCAGACCCACACCCTGTTCTCCCTGCTGGGCCTGAGTCATGCCTATGTGACCAGTATCGGTAAACTGGTCGGCGTAGTGGCACTGAAGGAGGTAAGACCCCTCCTCTTCCTCTCTGATTGGTCAGTTGAAGGTCAGTGGGAGTGCAGATAAACAGCAGGTTCAACTAGATTCCCTTTGATCCTTCTGTAAAAGCCTCCGTCCAGGTTTCATACACTGAACTTGTAGTAGAGCAGAAGCGTCCTGTTTGGGGCAGAAGCGTCCTGTTTGGGGCAGAAGCGTCCTGTTTGGGGCAGAAGCGTCCTGTTTGGGGCAGAAGCGTCCTGTTTGGGGCAGAAGCGTCCTGTTTGGGGCAGAAGCGTCCTGTTGGTATTTGCTCCAGATCGTCATAAAGCTCTTTGAATTATGGATGAGTGTTTTCTGAACAGAATCCATACACTGTCTGTCATGGTCTCCTTTGGTGTCACTTCAAGGCTTTGACCCTCATTCTTATGTTTGTCGTTGTCGTCTGGTTCATTATGACTCCAGGGTTTGTTCTGTTTCTGCCCATGTGACATTTAAGGAGAGGTTTTCCCTTCTCTTAGATCAGATGGACCACAGCTGTCAAACATATGGCCCTGAGGCCACAACTGGGAACCCAAAGGGTCCGGTCCCACCCACCATAGGGTCCGGTCCCACCCACCATAGGGTCCGGTCCCACCCACCATAGGGTCCGGTCCCACCCACCATAGGGTCCGGTCCCACCCACAGTCCTTTTGATCATCCAGTTAAATATTATATTTATGTGTCGATCATAATCTGAGGTTGAGTATGGCTCCAGTTCCGCTCATTTCTTGTTGTATTTGTGGTGTTTCTTGGATGTTGAGTTCATTCAAATGTTTTGGTCCAAGGTTAGTTTTGTAAAAGTAAACGTGTTGGTCCTGTTCTTGTGCTGTTTAGTTCTAAACCGCAGATCCACAGTTGGATGTGTCATGTATTCAGTTCAGAGAGTTCTGGTTCTGATCCACTTTACATCAGACTGACCTGAGTATGGACCTGAACTGACACTGATGGAGACACTCAACCCACCTCCTCCTCTTCCTCCTGTTTCTCCTCCTCCTCCTCCTTTTTCTCCTCCTCCTTTTTCTTCTTCTCTTCCTCCTCCTCTTGCTCCTCCTCCTCCTACAGCTCCAGAAGGCCATTGAAGGCTCCACCCGCTCTGGTGTCCTCCTCCGTCCTCCTCTTGCCAGTTTCAGGGACATCTCCAACCATAACTCTGTGTCAAAACCTCCTCCTCCTCCCTCCTCTGCTCCTTTGTCTCCTGGCTCCACCTCCCCTCCCTCCGCCCCCGCCGACCCCTCGCTTCCCCCCGACCCCTCGCTTCCCCCCGACCTCCATGACGGCCATCACCACCCTCAGGAGGAGGAGACGGAGGTGTGGATCGAAGGCGTGTCCAAGGAGGGGGAGGGGAGGAGCAGCCCTGCCCCCCCTCCATCCTCCACCCCTCCACCCCTCCAGGATCTCCTCCAGGAGCAGGAGGATAGTGATGATGAGCCCATGGTTTAGCTTCTGTTTTTAAAATGAAACTTCTGTTTTTATAGTCGGTCATTATTTGGGTTTGTCGTCCGTTCTTATTTAACGTTTTTTTATGTATTTATTTTTTGCTTGTCACCTTTTAAGGTTTTTAATATAAATATTTTTGCGTAACTTTCTGCTTGAACCTGAACAGAACCCGTAGTCTTTACTAAAGACATTTATTTCACTTAAATCCTGTCATTTTACAGACGTTTACCTTCAGTTTCTGCTGTGGATGAACCCCCCCCCCCCCCCCAATTCAATGCTTTTTAATATCGATACAGTTTTGTGAAATGAAATATCATGATATATTGCAGAAACCGTATTTTCTTACAGCACTAGTTTTGACTTTTGTAGAATGTGTTTGGAAATCATCTGATTCAGTTCAAAGCATCAGTAGCTGAATATAAGGCGGAGTTTCAGTTTCAGTTGGATCCCAACCATCAGGGGCCTCATGTATACAGATCTGTGTGGATTTCATACGTAAACCTGGTGTACGCTTAAATCCAGAAACGTCCGTATAGGGCTGCACGATTAATCGATTTTAAATTGAAATCTGATTTTTTAATTAGGACGATTTTTAAAAAAGGGAAATTGTAAAATCGATTTCATCTCTCTCGTGCCTCCAGGCCGCGCGCTTGCGGGCTCCCGTAGGCTCCTCCTCCTATCAGTGACAGCGGTCTGTCACAGAAGTCTGTGTAATGACCGGACTTTAATGTGTTCATGAGCCTGCAGTACTTATAGCACTGTAAGCCGTGGCTTCACACACGGATCCCACAACTGAAATAGAACTGCATGTGGATCACTCATCTTCCGTTGTCCCGGATCCATACCGTACTGTCTTCTTCTGAACCGGGTCTGGGGTTGTGGGGTCCTCAGCCTCAGCAGAGGAGCCCACACAGCCCTGTGCCCACACACATCCACCAGCTCCACACATAGAATCCCTCCAGTGTGTCCTGGGTCGGTCTGTTCCACGCACGGATCCCCCAGTTTAAACAGAACCACATGTGGATCACTCATATTAACCTGGTCCACGAACACACGACTGATGCCTGTCACTGACTGACACTGGGATCACTGCTGTGGACCAGATACCCCAAAAAGAAAAAAAAAACTTTTTTTTTTTTTTAAATAATTAATTTAGTCCTCTTACTTGCTAAATTTTTCATTCAGAAAGGTAAGTTCTGTAACACAAAACCAAATAGTCTTTATTTTTTGAAAGATGTTGAACTTTATTTAAAGCTGTTCGATAAATCTGGAACAAAAAGGCTCTAAAAACCATCAGTATTTGCTCTGATTTGGACATTGTATTATAGTGTATCCCCCCTGGCAAACTTATGTTATTTTCTTGTTGTATACATTGTTTGTATACTCTACTTCATTCAATAAAGATTTAATTAAGACAAAATAAACTTCTGTGGGTTCATCACGTGATCCCATCACAGATTTGAGGTCAGAGCAGTGCTTTGCATTGTGGGCTGCTCATGAAAACAACATGCTGACTTCTGTTGTCTTTTGTAGTTTTACCCAAAAATCAAAATCAAAAATCGAGTTTTTTAGTGGAAAAAATCGGGATTTTTTTTTTTTTCCAAAATCGTGCAGCCCTACGTCCATATGCACAAAAAAATCCACATGAATAAAACTGAGCGTACGCCTGAATCCAAGCCTACTTCCTTTATTCATGCAATCAGCTGGAATTGAGCGCATATGTTGGAGTACCTGACTCCTCCCGCTACACGCCCATATTTAACCCTTTCATGCACAGTGGTCACTCCACTGGTCACTCCAGTGGACAGTTCTTCTCCAGCTGTTCTCTTGTATATTCATGGATTTTGTTGTTTTAGTTCCATATCAGCCAACACAGTGGACGCTTATGCACCATCCCATAATACGCTGCAATTCATACCATTACTGTAACTTTGCTGTTCTTGATAAACCTGATCTGCAGTGACATGTTTGAGTGTAAATCAATTGATTATTATTGTTATTAGAGTGTAATTAATAGTTGTTTTTTTTAAAGGTTTTTTTTTTTTGCATATTATCTCCATGAAGTGAGTAATAACTGGTATTAGAGTATGTTAAAATGTGAGAAAACATCAGATTAGCAGCACTAAAAAGATTTTTATTTCATAGTTGTTACACAATATATCAGTAAATATATATTTCTTTGCTTAAAAAATTAGACACATGGTGTCCAGCTGAGTGGACATTTTTGTAACTCCATAAAAAATAGGTTCATTAAAAAAAATCAATCCCATTGTTTTTTTCATGCCTAAAGAGGAATAAAAACACTGAGGAAAAAAATCTGGACTAAGGACCTTATAATTCATGCATCAAAGGGTTAAATATGCAAATTAGTATAAACAGGGTCTGCAGGTGGGATTCCCCTCTGCAGGATCAGATGATGACGTCAAGGTGGACGCGAAGCGGAAGACGAAACAGGCGGAAGGAGAAGAGACGAACTCAGCCCGTTTGAGCAGAGAGTCGACGATACAGTGGGTGACACTGGACTGACGGGGGCGACTTGGATCACCCATAAGGTAAATGTATATTTAGTATCTGTAAGTCACACATGAGTTCATTCTACAGGTCATCCAACAGTCTGATCACAGATAAACAAGATAAAGGTTCATGCGTAATCATGTCAGAATATCAGAGGAAATCAAAGACTCTGACTCATGTTTAATCCCTCAAATTATTATTTTCCAACGAGACAGAAGACGGTCAGACCCAGTATCATCCTCCTGTCACAGAGGCTTCTGTTGCGTTCGCTGATGCTCTGGTCCGACAGCTGATGATGCCCATCAGACCGACATGGGTCTGTGCTGACCCGAGTCACCAGAGGACATCATGAGGACAGTCTGTGGAGTCAGTGAGCGACTGGGTCAACTTATAAATGTTCTGACAGACATGAACACTACATTAAATCCATTTATCAACCAGTGAAGTCTGTGTCCTTGTTTCTTTATATGGTTGTTGCTGAATGTCCTCCCAGGGCAGGATTGGCATTGACGGGTCCAGGTTCTGGTTCTGGAGGTGGATGTGCTGCTCTGACAGTAGGATGTGGTGTCGGTGTGTTCATTGTTCTTCTGTGTATTTCTGATGTGCCCGTCGTGTGTGGAATGACCTTTGTCACAGTATTCAGTGTCTCCTCTCAGTGTCCAGTGGTTCTAAAGCACTAGAAACATGAACTCCAGACATGGAGTTGGAGTGGAGGAGCACACACTTCCATGGTCATTTCACTCTTTGTACATCTGAACGTGAGCGTGGAAAAGGGCGTACGCCAGGATTTGTGTGTACACAACCTTTATACATGAGGCCTCTGGAGTTTTTCTGTGGTTTGAACTCAGTGAACTGAAGCTGCAGCTTCAGCTCCGTATTCCTCCTGTTTCTGTGAAAACAACAACATCTCAGTTATAGAACCAGAGCAGGCCCTATTGATTTTTTCTTCTTCTGTTTTTTTTTTTTCCTGGATGCACTAATGGAGCTGCTGTGTCCACGGTGGACGAGTGGCCAAAGCCCCGCCTCCAGCTCCGCCTCCACAGTGGGTCTGACCTTGAACATCATCCAGTCTCATCACGCTGAGGTTGATAGATGATGCAGCTAAAGGGCGCTGACCACAGCCAATCCAGAGGCTCAAAGGGCGGGACCAAGGGTGCCAAAACACACCAGGAAGAAAGGAGGAGGTGTGTCCACGCCAAAATAATTACATAAATGAAAACCACCAGGATCAAAATGAACAAAATAAACAACTGAACCAGCAAAATAATCCAAGAAAATGAACAAAAAAACAAAATATCAACAAAAACAACCTGAATATTATCAAAATGATCAAGAATTCAAATGACGTTAATGAAATAATCAACAAAAATAACAATAAATGATAAAAATAATCAACAGAATGTATAAATAATACAAATGAAAGAGCCAAATATCACACAAAAGTAAAGCCCACAAAGTATCCATGACTTTTCTAAAGTTCACAGCGTTCATTTACTGGATAAAAACTGGACGTGTTCCACCTTAAACGTCTCAGATGTGACAAAAAAGTCAAATATCCACCTGTTTTGTCTTCCGCTTTGTGTCCACCTTGACGTCATCGTGATCCTGCAGAGAGGGGAATCCCAGAGGGAACCCCACCTGCAGACCCTGTTTATACTCATTTGCATATTTAAATGTGGGCGTGGAGAGGGAGGAGTCAGGTACTCCAACATATGCGCTCAATTCCAGCTGATTGGGATGAATAAAGGAAATGTGCTTGGATTCAGGCGTACGCACAGTTTTATACATCTGGATTTTTTTGTGCATATGGACTTTTCTGGATTTGGGCGTACGTCAGGTTTACGTATGAAATCCACACAAGTCTGTGAACGTGAGGACCCTGATGTTTTGAAAATGACAGGAAGTGTACGTCTGACGTCACAACGTATGTACGAACTCCGAAAGAAATACAAACAGTTGACGTAAACCAGGGTTAGGATTATCGCATTTATGAAGTGACTGTAAACGCAACACATATGATTACAATTATCGGATTACTCCTTGATATCAGATTACTCTCAGATATCGGATTACTATGGTCATGTAAATGGGCTGAATGACGATAACGTGAATGTGTTAAAGGGTTTCGTCCGTCCGTCCTCTTCATCCATCGGTCCTCTCCATCCTCTTTGTCCTCTCTGTCCATCCTTTGTCTTTGTCCGTCCACTTTGTCTGTCCGTCGTCTTAGTCTGTCCTCTCCATCCTCTTCGTCCGTCCATCCGTCCTCTCCGTCCATCCTTCGTCGCAGGTTTTCCTCTAAAGTCTTTAATCTTGGTTTGTTCGAACTGTTTCTGTGTGTTTTCAGTTGTGAATGTTCAGGTCGACGCCTTTGGAATCGATGTATTTATTCATATATTTATTAATTTATTTCAATTTTAGTAGAAACAAATGTCTGTCTTTAATGTTTGGTCCAATAAAGGTTGACTTTCTGAACCGTGTCCTTGTTCGTCCACTCTGTCACTGTCTGCCGTTTGTCTTCAGTAGTTTCCTGTTCGACGTCACCTTCATCTCTTTTCGCTCGTTTCCTCCTCATTCTGCGACCCATCGTTGACCCCGACCTTCACTTTGGTTTCTTCATCTGGTTTGAATTGAAATTCGATTCTTCAACATCCAACAGTTTTGTCCAAATATGATCAATGAACCTTTAAAACTTTAGGTCAAAGAAATATAATCATAATTTCATTTTCAGTCATGGATCCACTAAACACCAACTTTACAAAAATCCGTCATCGTGACAGATTTACTGACACCCCCCCCCCCCCCCCCCATTATTATGGGCATTATGGGCTTTCATTTGGTGCCATGACCTTTGACCTTCAGTGACCTGGTCAAACAAATGTCAATTAATGTCTGTAAATTTGGGACGGACGCACATGGGGGAGGGGCTAATGATCAGACTGAACCTGCACTTCAGTTTGTGTCCAATGTTCTTTTAACCTGTTAATTACAGTAATTAACGTTAAAAACAGAGGAACACTCAGCAGACTGTGTTTCCCAGAACAGATATATTTGACACAAACGGAGCTACATTCATACGGACACACACACATTCATACAAATACATGTCCATTTATCTGGGTTTTCCTTTATTAAAAAAAGCCGTTTGATCGATTATTACTCGTTATACTGTGTTATAGCGTTAGGGGGCGGGGTCACTGTTAAAAAGCATGCACTTCCACTGTGGGCGTGGCCACAGAAAAGGAGCTCCACCACGTCAGAGGCAGCTGTCAATCAACCTGACGCAGCCAACGGACGGCGGTTCTGACGTGATGACCCTCCTCCCAAACGCTAACAGACAATTGGGCTGTCATGTCGCCGTGGACGCGTCTGTCCTGCGCTGAGTTTGTTTTTAACCAGGCCCCGCCTTTTCCTTTTGTGTTTTTTTTTGAGAACTTCCTGTGGGTTTGTTTGACTGTCTTTGGTCCAAATGTTCGAAAGTCCTCACCGAGGACACGCCTCCTCATGTGTCCTCTGTTTCATTTGTCCCATCATGGTTCTCGTCTCCAGGTGGGGTAAATATTTTCGGGGTGGGGTGGGTGGGTGTTGGATTAGAATATCTTGATGGATTACTCAAGTATTTTTGTCCTCAGTCTTTTGCCGAGTTCTGAGTCTCAGTTGGTTACCACGACGACGATGGACCCGTCCTCCGCCTCCTCATCCTTCCCCTCCAGTGACCGGATGACGCACGGTGTGACGTCCGGCGGTGTCCTTTCGGCGAGCGTCTCGGCGGTCTGCGGCGGCGGTCCCGGGCTGGAGCCCTGGGTGGACGAGCTGGGGGGGGGCATCCTCCCCAGCGGGACGGGGTCAGGAGCAGCAGGGTTCAGGTTCCAGGTTAAGGTCACCTCCTCCACCTGAGGAGACAAGAGGGACAGGTGTTAACGCCCAGTGAGTCCAACTGACGACAGAGGAAAGGACACGAGACTGGTGTACAGGTGTGGTACAGGTGTAGTACAGTGTGGTACAGGTGTAGTACAGGTGTGGTACAGGTTGGTACAAGTGTAGTGGTGGTGGTACAGGTGTAGTACAGGTTGGTACAGGTGTGGTACAAGTGTAGTACAGGTGTGGTACAGGTGTGGTACAAGTGTAGTACAGGTTGGTACAGGTGTGGTACAGGTGTAGTACAGGTGTGGTACAGGTGTGGTACAAGTGTAGTACAGGTGTGGTACAGTGTAGTACAGGTGTGGTACAGGTGTGGTACAAGTGTAGTACAGGTGTGGTACAGGTGTGGTACAAGTGTAGTACAGGTGTGGTACAGGTGTAGTACAGTGTAGTACAGGTGAGTAGTAGTACAGGTGTGGTACAGGTGTGGTACAGGTGTAGTACAGGTGTGGTACAGGTGTGGTACAAGGGTAGTACAGGTGTGGTACAGTGTGGTACAAGTGTTACAGTGGTACAGGTGTAGTACAAGTGTAGTACAGGTGTAGTACAGGTGTAGTACAGGTGTAGTACAGGTGTAGTACAGAGTTAGTACAGGTGTAGTACAGGTGTAGTACAGGTGTAGTACAGGTGTAGTACAGGTGTAGTACAGGTGTAGTACAGGTGTAGTACAGGTGTAGTACAGTGTAGTACAGGTGTAGTACAGGTGTCGTACAGGTGTAGTACAGGTGTAGTACAGGTGTATAGTACAGGTGTGTGGACAGGTGTGGTACAGGTGTCGTACAGGTGTGGTACAGGTTGTACAGGTGTAGTAGCAGTACAGGTGTGGTACTAGTTTGGTACAGGTGTCGTACAGGTATGGTACAGGTGTGGTACAGGTGTAGACAGGTGTGGTACAGGTGTAGTACAGGTGTAGTAGTACAGGTGTGGTACAGGTGTCGTACAGGTATGGTACAGGTGTGGTACAGGTGTAGTACAGGTGTGGTACAGGTGTAGTACAGGTGTAGTAGTAGTACAGGTGTGGTACAGGTATGGTACAGGTGTGGTACAGGTGTAGTACAGGTGTGGTACAGGTGTGGTACAGCCGTAGTACAGGTGTGGTACAGGTGTAGTACAGGTGTAGTAGTAGTACAGGTGTGGTACAGGTGTAGTAGTAGTACAGGTGTAGTACAGGTGTGGTACAGGTGTAGTAGTAGTACAGGTGTAGTACAGGTGTAGTACAGTTGTAGTACAGGTGTAGTAGTACAGGTGTAGTACAGGTGTGGTACAGGTGTAGTAGTGGTACAGGTGTGGTAAAGGTGTAGTAGTACAGGTTAGTACAGGTGTGGTACAGGTGTGGTACAGCGTAGTACAGGTGTGGTACAGGGTAGTACAGGTGTTAGTAGTAGTACACGGTGTGTACAGGTGTAGTAGTAGTACAGGTGTGGTACAGGTGTAGTAGTAGTACAGGTGTAGTACAGTAGTAGTACAGGTGTAGTAGTAGTACAGGTGTGGTACAGGTGTAGTAGTACAGTTGTAGTCCAGGTGTAGTCCAGGTGTAGTAGTAGTACAGGTGTAGTAACAGGTGTGGATCAGGTGTAGTAGTGGTACAGGTGTGGTACGGTTGTAGTAGTAGTACAGGTGTTTACAGGTGTGGTACAGGTGTAGTAGTAGTACAGGTGTGGTACAGGTGTAGTAGTAGTACAGGTGTGGTACAGGTGTGGTACAGTGTAGTACAGGTGTAGTACAGGTGTGGTACAGGTGTAGTACAGTTGTAGTACAGGTGTAGTAGTACAGTTGTAGTCCAGGTGTAGTACAGGTGTAGTAGTACAGGTGTAGTACAGGTGTAGTACAGGTGTAGTACAGTTGTAGTACAGGTGTAGTAGTACAGGTGTAGTACAGGTGTAGTACAGGTGTAGTACAGGTGTAGTACAGGTGTAGTAGTAGTACAGGTGTAGTACAGGTGTGGTACAGGTGTGGTACAGGTGTAGTAGTAGTACAGGTGTGGTACAGGTGTGGTACAGGTGTAGCACAGGTGTAGTACAGGTGTAGTAGTAGTACAGGTGTAGTACAGGTGTGGTACAGGTGTAGTACAGGCATAGTACAGGTGTAGTACCTTGGTCAGCTCCTCCTCCTCCTCTTGGTACTGATCCTGGGTTCCTTCAGATTCTGGTTCTGGTTCTTCTCCGACCGTTTCTACACCCATGTCAGCCATGGCTGCAGTCAGCTGTCCCACCACCTCCACCTGTAAACAGGGAAACTCCACTCAGAGCTCCGCCCCCTCAGCTGTCCTGGAGGAGGAGCAGCTGCAGGTTCTGGGACCGTTGGACCGAACCAGTGCATGGTACCATCAGAACCTCATGTGGAACCGGTTATTCCCACAGGTTCAGGAAGAACCTTCTAGTATTTGTTAGAATCAGCTGATTCTGTTTTCAGAGCCATGAGTCTCAACTTTTCAACTTCAACAGAAACATTGATGTTGATTTGTTTTTCATTTTTACGTCACTGATGAGACCGGTTTCATGTCTGTTTACATCTGTCCACGTCTGTCCACGTCTGTCCACGTCTGTTTACGTCTGTCCACGTCTGTTTATGTCTGTCCACGTCTGTTTACGTCTGTTTATGTCTGTCCACGTCTGTTTACGTCTGTTTACGTCTGTTTATGTCTGTCCACGTCTGTTTACGTCTGTCCACGTCTGTTTACGTCTGTTTACGTCTGTTTATGTCTGTCCACGTCTGTTTACGTCTGTTTACGTCTGTCCACGTCTGTTTATGTCTGTCCACGTCTGTTTACGTCTGTCCACGTCTGTCCACGTCTGTTTACGTCTGTTTATGTCTGTCCACGTCTGTTTACGTCTGTCCACGTCTGTTTACGTCTGTTTACGTCTGTTTATGTCTGTTTACGTCTGTCCACGTCTGTTTATGTCTGTTTACGTCTGTCCACGTCTGTTTACGTCTGTTTACGTCTGTCCACGTCTGTTTACGTCTGTCCATGTCTGTCCACGTCTGTTTACGTCTGTCCACGTCTGTTTACGTCTGTCCACGTCTGTTTACGTCTGTTTACGTCTGTCCACGTCTGTTTACGTCTGTTTATGTCTGTTTACGTCTGTTTACGTCTGTTTACGTCTGTCCATGTCTGTCCACGTCTGTTTACGTCTGTCCACGTCTGTTTATGTCTGTCCACGTCTGTTTACATCTGTCCACGTCTGTTTACGTCTGTTTACGTCTGTTTATGTCTGTTTACGTCTGTTTACGTCTGTTTATGTCTGTTTACGTCTGTCCACGTCTGTTTACGTCTGTCCACGTCTGTTTACGTCTGTTTACGTCTGTTTATGTCTGTTTACGTCTGTTTACGTCTGTTTATGTCTGTTTACGTCTGTCCACGTCTGTTTACGTCTGTTTACGTCTGTTTATGTCTGTTTACGTCTGTCCACGTCTGTTTACGTCTGTTTACGTCTGTCCACGTCTGTCCACGTCTGTTTACGTCTGTCCACGTCTGTTTACGTCTGTTTACGTCTGTTTATGTCTGTTTACGTCTGTCCACGTCTGTTTACGTCTGTTTACGTCTGTTTACATCTGTCCACGTCTGTCCACGTCTGTTTACGTCTGTCCATGTCTGTTTACGTCTGTTTACGTCTGTCCACGTCTGTTTACGTCTGTTTATGTCTGTTTACGTCTGTCCACGTCTGTTTACGTCTGTCCACATCTGTCCACGTCTGTTTACGTCTGTCCACGTCTGTTTATGTCTGTTTACGTCTGTTTACGTCTGTCCACGTCTGTTTACGTCTGTCCACATCTGTCCACGTCTGTTTACGTCTGTCCACGTCTGTTTACGTCTGTTTACGTCTGTTTATGTCTGTTTACGTCTGTCCACGTCTGTTTACGTCTGTCCACGTCTGTTTATGTCTGTTTACGTCTGTCCACGTCTGTTTACGTCTGTCCACGTCTGTTTACGCCTGTTTACGTCTGTCCACGTCTGTTTACGTCTGTTTATGTCTGTTTACGTCTGTTTACGTCTGTCCACATCTGTTTACGTCTGTCCCACGTCTGTTTATGTCTGTTTACGTCTGTTTACGTCTGTCCACGTCTGTCCACGTCTGTTTACGTCTGTCCACGTCTGTCCACGTCTGTTTACGTCTGTCCACATCTGTCCACGTCTGTTTACGTCTGTTTACGTCTGTTTATGTCTGTTTACGTCTGTCCACGTCTGTTTACGTCTGTCCACATCTGTCCACGTCTGTTTACGTCTGTCCACGTCTGTTTACATCTGTCCACGTCTGTTTACGTCTGTTTACGTCTGTCCACATCTGTCCACGTCTGTTTACGTCTGTCCACGTCTGTCCACGTCTGTTTACGTCTGTCCACGTCTGTTTATGTCTGTTTACGTCTGTTTACGTCTGTTTATGTCTGTCCACGTCTGTTTACGTCTGTTTACATCTGTCCACGTCTGTTTACGTCTGTCCACGTCTGTCCACGTCTGTTTACGTCTGTCCACGTCTGTTTATGTCTGTTTACGTCTGTTTACGTCTGTCCACGTCTGTTTACGTCTGTCCACGTCTGTCCACGTCTGTTTATGTCTGTTTACGTCTGTTTACGTCTGTCCACGTCTGTTTACGTCTGTCCACATCTGTCCACGTCTGTTTACGTCTGTCCACGTCTGTTTATGTCTGTTTACGTCTGTTTACGTCTGTTTATGTCTGTCCACGTCTGTTTACGTCTGTTTACGTCTGTCCACATCTGTCCACGTCTGTTTATGTCTGTCCACGTCTGTCCACGTCTGTTTACGGTCTGTCCACGTCTGTCCACGTCTGTTTACGTCTGTCCACGTCTGTTTACGTCTGTCCACGTCTGTCCACGTCTGTTTAGTCTGTTTAAGTCTGTTTACGTCTGTCCACGTCTGTCCACGTCTGTTTATGTCTGTTTACGTCTGTTTACGTCTGTTTACGTCTGTCCACATCTGTCCACGTCTGTTTATGTCTGTTTACGTCTGTTTACGTCTGTCCACGTCTGTCCACGTCTGTTTATGTCTGTTACGTCTGTTTACGTCTGTTTACGTCTGTTTACGTCTGTCCACATCTGTCCACGTCTGTTTATGTCTGTTTACGTCTGTCCACGTCTGTTTACGTCTGTCCACGTCTGTTTATGTCTGTTTACGTCTGTTTACGTCTGTCCACGTCTGTCCACGTCTGTTTATGTCTGTTTATGTCTGTTTACGTCTGTTTACGTCTGTCCACGTCTGTTTACGTCTGTCCACGTCTGTTTACGTCTGTCCACATCTGTCCACGTCTGTTTCCGTCTGTCCACGTCTGTCCACGTCTCATGTCTGTCTCTGTCTCAAAGGTCAAAGGTCAGACTAATAATAAACGTGAACTTCAGGTCAAATCTTTTTTTTTTTTAATGGTCATGTGCACCGGTTCTGTCCATCGACCCCGTTAGTCATGTGTCACGGTAAAAGACGGACACTGGACTGTCTCTTTTGTCCCCGGTTCTGCATCTGGAACGTCACAGAGAAAAGGCAGACGCGTCTACAGGCGTCCGATCCAAACACCTGGAGCTGCAAACACATGACACTGAAGACCACAACCCTCCATGTCCACCACGTCCTCCAGGTCCACCATCTCCACCATGTCCTCCACAGGCCGGCGTGCAGAGCTGTGGGACGGCTCCATGCACAGGCCCGGTCCGCCTCTGTCTCCTACCTGTCCGCCGTCCCTGGACCCTTCAGTGACTGTGTTAGACCTGAAACAGAACCCACACAACAGGACAGGGACACACACTGGTACCAGTCCACACAACGGTTCACAGAACCGGAGGAACACACTGGAAGGGAAGAGTTGGCTGCAAAAAGGAAAGTACCTCAGTGTTGAATTATTAAAGAACCCGGTTCTGGATCCAGAGAACCTTCATGAAGACCGTTTCCTCCAGGATCAGATGGAGAACACTACAACTGCCAACAATGGAGTAGAGAACCACCCAGAACCAGCTAGAACCACCAACAACCACCTAGGACTACCTAGGACTGCCTACAACCACCAAGAACCCCCCAGAACCATCTAAAAATCCCCTAGTACCATCTAGAACCCACAGAGAACCTGTCTAGACCCACCGAGAACCACCCAGAACACCCTGGTACCACCTAGAACACCTGAGAACCCCCCAGAACTACCTAGAACCCATCGAGTACCACCGAGAACTACCAAGAACCACCTAGAACTACCTAAAAACTGCTTAGAACACACCTAGTACCACCGAGAACTGACCTAAAACTAGGTGTGACCTGTATCCAATCTGTTAAAGACACCTGAACAGCACTAATCTGACCCGGACCACTTTTACTTGTGGTCCCATATCTGACCCGGACCACTTTCACATGTGGTCCTAAATCTGACCTGGACCACTTTCACATGTGGTCCCATATCTGACCCGGACCACTTTCACATGTGGTCCTAAATCTGACCTGGAACCACTTTCACATGTGGTCCCATATCTGACCCGGACCACTTTCACATGTGGTCCCATATCTGACCCGGACCACTTTCACATGTGGTCCTAAATCTGACCTGGACCACTTTCACATGTGGTCCTAAATCTGACCTGGACCACTTTCACATGTGGTCCCATATCTGACCCGGACCACTTTCACATGTGGTCCCATATCTGACCCGGACCACTTTCACATGTGGTCCTAAATCTGACCTGGACCACTTTCACATGTGGTCCTAAATCTGACCTGGACCACTTTCACATGTGGTCCCATATCTGACCCGGACCACTTTCCACATGTGGTCCGGGTCAGATAAAGGACAGGAGGTCAGAGTCTGTGTCGGCAGACGTCTGTGTCCCTGGGTGACTCGGTTTTGGTCAGAACCAGGCTCGGTTCTTTGGGCCTGAGGCGGGTCTTACCTGGTGGGCGTCGACCTGAGCGCCCCCCACAGGTCGGCGAGGCGGGGGTGTGTGGGCGGGCCCAGGCTGTGGATGGTGCTGTTGGGCGTGGCCTGTAGGGAGTGGGAGGCACTGTGGAGCCGGTGTTCCAGAGACTGGAAGGACAAACGGGGTCAGAAACACAGGGGAGGAGCCAGAGGGGTGTGTGGGCGTGGCTGTGGGCGGGGCTCTGACCTGCTGTTGCTGTTGGTACTGCAGGAGCTGCTGCTGCTGGTAGTGGTGGAACTACTGGAGCTGCTGGAGCTGCTGGAGCTGCTGGAGCTGACTGTGCTGCTGCAGGCTCAGCTTGGGCCTGGTGCCCCTGCGGTACCCGCCCACCGGAGGACTCGTAGCCTTCGCCGGGCGTCGCCCCAGCCCCGCTGCCGCCGCCGCCTGGAACAGGTCAGATACAGTGTGTTAACGCCATCAAACGCAGCGCCCGCCGCTCCTGTCCAACAGGACAGAGGTTGGACCGGCTTCGGTATCAGTCAGTGTCCCGTCCGTGACGGTGTTGATCCAATAAGAAACAAATTCAGAATCTGAAGTTCTGAGGACACGAAGGAGGACGGACACACGTTTGTCTGACATTAACAAATATGAATATGAGGTACACGTTTAAATCTACATTCATACAAATACTTAAGTAGTAGATTTTGTTTTTGTCACTTGTCATTTTTTCACTATTTTACTCAATTTTTGTTTGGTTTTCTTTTTTTTTTTTCAAAATTTTACTGACTTTTATTTGGTTTTGTTCATTTTGTACATTTCATACATTTTATATTTGGTTTTGTTAATTGTTTTCAAAATTTTACTGAATTTTTATTTGGTTTCTTGCATTTTGTACATATTTCATACATTTTAATTTGGTTTTCTTCATTTTTTTCAAATGTTATTGCATTTTATTTGGTTTTGTACATTTTGTACATTATTACACAACTTTTTTTGTTTCTTTCATTTTGTACATTATTCATTAAAGTTTAATTTAATTTAGTTTGTTCGTTTTGTTCATTATTTCATTTTTTAAAAATGGTTTTTGTTTCATTCTGTACATTATCTCATTAGTTTTTATTTGGTTTTGTTCATTTGTACATTATTCATTAATTTTATTTGATTTTGTTTTTTTTTTTAATTTAGTGAATTTTTGTTTGGGTTTTGTTCTTTTTGTAATTTGAGTGAATTTTTGTTTTGGTTTTGTTAATTTGTTCATTATTTCATTAACTTTGTTTTTCGGTTTTCGTCATTACCTCTGCCGAGGAGGTTCATTTTCATCTGGGTTGTTTGTCTGTTAACAAGATAACTCAAAAAGTTATGGCGGATTTGGATAAAGTTTTCAGGAAATGTTGGTCTGGAGGTCTGCGCTCTCCAAGTGCTTTCTAGGTTTTTCAGTGTTTTGGTTTCACAGGTGTATATTTTCTGTCTTCCTTACTCATTAGTTTTGCGTTATGCTTCTGTCAACTGTGACATTTCCCCACAGTGGGATGAATACAGTCTACCTCTTCTAAAAATGTGTAAATAACATGGATTCTTCTTCTAACAGCGCCAGTAACAGTCCCTTGGTGTGTCTTTGTGTGTGGGCGTGGACAGGCGCGTCAGTGGGCGTGGACAAGGAGCATCGGCGGGCGTGGACAGGAGCGTCAGTGGGCGGATCTGAGTCGAACCTGCAGCCATGATGTAGGAGCCTGCGGCCGGGGAGGCCACACCCGAGGGTTGGCTGGTGATGGGGTCCCAGGCGTCGGACGAGGACAGACAGTACAGACCCTGGGACACATAGGTATGAGGCCAGACGTCTGCAGAGGAGTGGTGGAGGACCTGGTCTGGACAGACAGAAGGACAGATGGACAGAGGGTCAAAGGGACGAGGCCTCAGAGGACAGGACTAACACAACCTGCCACGTCACATGGATCCAAGAAAACACACATTCATTAATTTGTTTCTTCTTTCATTCATCCTGTCTGTTTTTCTCCTCAGTCTCAGGTTCATTAATGACCACGTTTACATCCACACTAATACACACAGTGTGTGTGTGTGTGTGTGTGTGTGTGTGTGTGTGTGGTTGATGAAGCCTGTTAATGAACACTGTCCTCATGTGACCCTCAGGTCTCACCGTCTGTTACCACTGGAACTTGAACACATCAAACCAGCCCTCAAATGGTTCTGGACGACGAGGCCAAGTGGTCACTACGGCCGCTGAGGTCAGCTGGTCTGGGGTCAGCTGGTCTGGGGTCAGCTGGTCCATATCTTGCTCCTTTCTCGTCCTTTTGCTCTCTTTTTTCTTCTGATGTGCTCCTCAGCTGAAGTGTCGTGGAACCAGCTGAGGCTCCAAACACTGACCAGGATCAGTGTGTGTTTCCAGAAAACTGTTTGTGTTCTATTCAGCCAACATTTGACCGTCTTCACTGTCATTTTTTGCCTCAGTTTGTGAGCGGTGTGTGCAGACCGTGGCTGAATCAGGTCATTTTGGTTCTGGTTCCTGTTGTGATGTTCCACTGTAGGGTTCGTCACTCAGATGTTTCCACTGGTGTCTGTGGCTGTGACGGCAGTGTGCTGCAGCTGCAGCTGTGTGTCCGTCCTCTAAAAGTCCTTTACAGCTGCTCACCACAGCAACTGACGGAGCTATTTTTAGATCCAACAGCCTCTGATTTTCCAAACATAAACCCCGGTTTCCAGCAGGGCCGGTCTGAGGTGGGTCCACACGGACCATAGAGGGTCTGAGGTGGGTCCACACGGACCACAGAGGGTCTTGAGGTGGGTCCACACAGACCACCAAGCAGAGCCACTCAGACCCGATCAGCCATGCAGCTCCATGATTTAGGGAAGGAGCGGTGTTTGTTCAGCTGATGTGGAGGCGGTTACCCGTGGAGGCGGTTACCGTGGCGTCCTCCATGTTTTCCTCTGTATCTGCAGCTGAACTAATGGCAGCATTAGAGGATAATGTTACTAAAGGGGACTAAAGGGAGGGATCATTAGCTAACCCTCCTTGCTGTCCAGGTGAGTATATTAAACACACTTTAACCCTCTGCTGTCCAGGTGATGTAGTATTCAACACACTTTAACCCTCTGCTGTCCAGGTGAGTATATTAAACACACTTTAAACCCTCTGCTGTCCAGGTGAGATATTAAACACACTTTAACCCTCTGCTGTCCAGGTGAGTATATTAAACACACTTTAACCCTCCGCTGTCCAGTGAGTATATTAAACACACTTTAACCCTCCGCTGTCCAGGTGAGTATATTAAACACACTTTAACCTCCGCTGTCCAGGTTGAGTATATTAAACACACTTTAACCCTCCGCTGTCCAGGTGAGTATATTAAACACACTTTAACCCTCTGCTGTCCAGGTGAGTATATTAAACACTTGGTCCCTCTGCTGTCCAGGTGAGTATATTAAACACACTTTAACCCTCTGGTGTCCAGGTGAGTATATTAAACACACTTTAACCCTGTGGTGTCCAGGTGAGTATATTAAACACACTTTAACCCTCTGCTGTCCAGGTGAGTATATTAAACACTTTAACCCTCTGCTGTCCAGGTGAGTATATTAAACACACTTTAACCCTGTGGTGTCCAGGTGAGTATATTAAACACACTTTAACCCTGTGGTGTCCAGGTGAGTATATTAAACACACTTTAACCCTCTGCTGTCCAGGTGAGTATATTAAACACACTTTAACCCTCTGCTGTCCAGGTGAGTATATTAAACACACTTTAACCCTCCGGTGTCCAGGTGAGTATATTAAACACACTTTAACCCTCTGCTGTCCAGGTGAGTATATTAAACACACTTTAACCCTCTGCTGTCCAGGTGAATATATTAAACACACTTTAACCCTCTGCTGTCCAGGTGAGTATATTAAACACACTTTAACCCTCTGCTGTCCAGGTGAGTATATTAAACACACTTGGTCCCCTCTGCTGTCCAGGTGAGTATATTAAACACCTTTAACCCTGTGGTGTCCAGGTGAGTATATAAACACACTTTAACCCTGTGGTGTCCAGGTGAGTATATTAAACACACTTTAACCCTCTGCTGTCCAGGTGAGTATATTAAACACACTTGGTCCCCTCTGCTGTCCAGGTGAGTATATTAAACACACTTAACCCTGTGGTGTCCAGGTGAGTATATTAAACACACTTTAACCCTGTGGTGTCCAGGTGAGTATATTAAACACACTAACCCTGTGGTGTCCAGGTGAGTATATTAACACACTTTAACCCTCCGCTGTCCAGGTGAGTATATTAAACACACTTTAACCCTCTGCTGTCCAGGTGAGTATATTAACACACTTTAACCCTCTGCTGTCCAGGTGAGTATATTAAACACACTTGGTCCCCTTGCTGTCCAGGTGAGTATATTAAACACACTTTAACCCTGTGGTGTCCAGGTGAGTATATTAAACACACTTTAACCCTCTGGTGTCCAGGTGAGTATATTAAACACACTTTAACCCTGTGGTGTCCAGGTGAGTATATTAAACACACTTTAACCCTGTGGTGTCCAGGTGAGTATATTAAACACACTTTAACCCTGTGGTGTCCAGGTGAGTATATTAAACACACTTTAACCCTGTGGTGTCCAGGTGAGTATATTAAACACACTTTAACCCTGTGGTGTCCAGGTGAGTATATTAAACACACTTTAAACCTGTGGTGTCCAGGTGAGTATATTAAACACACTTTAACCCTGTGGTGTCCAGGTGAGTATATTAAACACACTTGGTCCCCTCAGACCCCTGTGGTTTTTCTAGGTGTTTGTGGTTGTGTGGTGCGTTCAGGTGTGTTGAACCCCGGTCCGTTCGGTTAGTCGGGTTCAGATCTCATACCTCTGCTGGTGATGCTCTCCTGGTTGACCTCGCTGAGGTGGGCCACGCTGCCATGGGCGGAGCCGGCGCCCAGACTCTCCCCTCCATGGAGTTCCATCCGAACAGAGTGGCCTCTGATGGCGAACTGCTGCATGATCCCTGAAAACACAGCACAGGGACTGACTTAGACCGGGTTTAGAACAGGTTTAGAACGGGTTTAAACCAGGTTTAGAACAGGTTTAGAACAGGTTTAGAATGGTTTAGACCGGGTTTAAACCGGGTTTAGAACAGGTTTCGACCGGGTTTAGAACAGGTTTAGAACGACTTTAGACCGGGTTTAGAACAGGTTTAGAACGGGTTTAAACCAGGTTTAAACCGGGTTTAGAACAGGTTTAGAGCGGGTTTAGAACAGGTTTAGAACAAGTTTAGAGCGGGGTTTAAACTGGGTTTAGAACAGGTTTAGACCGGTTTAGAACAAGTTTCGACCGGGTTTAGAACAGGTTTAGAATGACTTTAGACCGGGTTTAAACTGGGTTTAGAACAGGTTTAGACCGGGTTTAGAACAGGTTTCGACCGGGTTTAGAACAGGTTTAGAATGACTTTAGACCGGGTTTAAACCGGGTTTAGAACAGGTTTAGAACGGGTTTAGAACAGGTTTAGAACAGGTTTAGACCAGGTTTAACCGGGTTTAGAACAGGTTTAGAACGACTTTAGACTGGGTTTAAACCGGGTTTAGAACAGGTTTAGAACGGGTTTAGAATGAGTTTAGACCGGGTTTAAACCGGGTTTAGAACAGGTTTAGAGCGGGTTTAGAACAGGTTTAGAATGATTTTAGAGCGGTTTAAACTAGGTTTAGAACAGGTTAGACCAGGTTTAGAACAGGTTTCGACCGGTTTAGAACTGGTTTAGAATGAGTTTAGACCGGGTTTAAACCGGGTTTAGAACAGGTTTAGAGCGGGTTTAGAACAGGTTTAGAGCGGGTTTAGAACAGGTTTAATGAGTTTAGAGCGGGTTTAAACTGGGTTTAGAACAAGTTTAGACCGGGTTTAGAACAGGTTCAGTAGGTTCATACATTCATGGGTTCGTACGTTCGTAGGTTCATACATTCATGAGTTCGTACGTTCGTAGGTTCATACATTCATGGGTTCGTAGGTTCGTGGGTTCGTACGTTCGTAGGTTCATACATTCATTCATACATTCATGGGTTCGTACGTTCCTATGTTCGTGGGTTCGTACGTTCGTAGGTTCATACATTCATGGGTTCGTATGTTCGTGGGTTCGTACGTTCGTAGGTTCATACATTCATGGGTTCGTATGTTCGTGGGTTCGTACGTTCGTAGGTTCATACATTCATGGGTTCGTATGTTCGTGGGTTCGTACGTTCGTACATTCATGGGTTCGTATGTTCGTTGGTTCGTACGTTCGTAGGTTCATACATTCATGGGTTCGTACATTCGTGGGTTTGTACATTCGCAGGTTCATACATTCATGGGTTTGTACGTTCGTATGTTCGTGGGTTCGTACGTTCGTAGGTTCGTACATTCATGGGTTCGTACATTCGTATGTTCGTACGTTCGCAGGTTCGTACGTTCGCAGGTTTGTGGGTTCATACATTCGCAGGTTCGTATGTTCGTACATTCATGGGTTCGTACATTCGCAGGTTTGTACATTCATGGGTTCGTACATTCACAGGTTTGTCGGTGCATACATTCGCAGTTTCGTTCGTTCGCAGGTTCGTACATTCATGGGTTTGTATGTTCGTGGGTTCGTACGTTCGCAGGTTTGTGGGTTCGTATGTTCGTAGGTTCGTGGGTTCGTACGTTCGCAGGTTCATACATTCATGGGTTCGTATGTTCGTGGGTTCGTAGGTTCGTACGTCCACAGGTTCGTGGGTTCGTATGTTCACAGGTTTGAGGGTTCGTACATTTGTAGGTTCGTACATTCGTAGGTTTGTACATTTATGGGTTCGTACGTTCGTAGGTTTGTACATTCATGGGTTCGTATGTTCGTAGGTTTGTACATTCATGGGTTCGTACGTTCGTAGGTTTGTACATTCATGGGTTCGTACGTTCGTAGGTTGTACATTCATGGGTTCGTATGTTCGTAGGTTTGTACATTCATGGGTTCGTACATTCGTAGGTTTGTACATTCATGGGTTCGTACGTTCGTAGGTTTGTACATTCATGGGTTCGTACGTTCGTAGGTTTGTACATTCATGGGTTCGTACGTTCGTAGGTTTGTACATTCATGGGTTCGTACGTTCGTAGGTTTGTACATTCATGGGTTCGTACGTTCGTAGGTTTGTACATTCATGGGTTCGTACGTTCGTAGGTTTTACATTCATGGGTTCGTACGTTCGTAGGTTTGTACATTCATGGTTCGTACGTTCGTAGGTTTGTACATTCATGGGTTCGTACTTCGTAGGTTTGTACATTCATGGTTCGTACTTTTGTGGGTTCGTATGTTTGTGGGTTCTTGGGTTGGTGGAATCTCACCTGCGGCGAAGCGCGCCTCCTTCTCGCCGTCGCTCAGGTCGCTGTAGGCGTCGTTCTCCATCCTCCTCTCCTTCTCCCTCTGCAGGTTGCTAAGCCCCGCCCCTCCCATGGGCCCCGCTGACGGCTTGCCCCAGCTCTGCCACTCGATCATGTGAGCGACGCGGCCCTGGGCCATGGCGGTGGGTTTGGTCACCTTATCCTTCATGGAGCGGGTCACGCCTACAGCGGGTACGTAGACACACACACGCACGCACATACCACACATACACACACACACACACCACTGTCACACCTTCTGACCTCCATGCTGACCGCTGTCGGGATCAGATGGCAGCGTGACCACAGGTGGACATGAGTGTGTGATGGAGGCGGAGCTGTGGATGCAGTGGGTGGAGCTGTGGGTGCAGTGGGCGGAGTTGTGGATGCAGTGGGCGGAGCTGTGGATGCAGTGGGTGGAGTTGTGGATGCACTGGGCGGGCCATGGATGCTGATGATGACCTGTGGATGGCTGATGAGTCTGTAGATGAATGAGGCTGTGATTGGACGGTTTCATGTATGAACCCTTTAAAGGCCAGTGTGTCTGCGTCAAACACAGCAGACACAACAGAACCAGACCACACTGGACTGAAACAGTACGAAGCACACAGAAGCACCACACTGCACCAGGTGGACTCTGTTTCCCAGCATGCCTGTGGACATGTGTGAGGTAAAGTAAGGAAGTGCACTTACTTTAGTGTCTTTGAACTCAAAGATCTGAACGACTCCATCAATGACTCCTCCAATGTGTCTGTCATTGACGTCTGCTGTTGGAATTAATGGTGGGAGGGGGGGGGGGGGCCATGTTGGTTCCAAGCTCCCCTCCTCCGGCTCCGACTGAAGTCGACTGTTAAGCTCCAGCCCTTAAAGGCTGGAGGTGGTTCTGTGTTTGTGCAGTGTGTCACATGGACGTTTGACCCGAAGAAGCAGATCCAGAACCAGAACTGGAGAGCAGGGGGGCAAACATACGGCCCACAGACCCAAAGGGGGCAAACATACGACCCACAGACCCAAAGGGGGCAAACATACGGCCCACAACCCAAAGGGGGGCAAACATACGACCCACAGACCCAAGGGGGCAAACATACGACCCACAGACCCAAAGGGGGCAAACATACGGCCCACAGACCCAAAGGGGGCAAACATACGACCCACAGACCCAAAGGGGGGCAAACATACGACCCACAGACCCAAAGGGGGCAAACATACGACCCACAGACCCAAAGGGGGCAAACATACAGCCCACAGACCCAAAGGGGGGCAAACATACGACCCATGCACCCCCCCCTCCCTTTGTTTCTGCTTCACTTCAACACCAAACGACCATGTGATGTTGACTGGAACAAACCAAGAAATACCACTGACTGGGACGACGCAGCTGGAGCCTGGACAGACCTGGACCTGGACCTGGACCTGGAGCCAACATGGGGCGGTTTTACCATGTAGCAGCACAGACACACACCTGACACACCTGACAGAGAGGACTTAGCCAGGGCGCCGATCCCATAGGTGTTGGTGGACTTCCTCTTCAGACGAGGCAGGATGGACGTGGTGTCTTCCATGGACAACTGAGGACACACAGACACGACAGACGGACGGAACAGAAGACACAGACGACAGAGGAGGACAGAAGAAAACAGGTGAAACCAGAGTGGTACAGAAAACACACTTACAACACTTCCACAGACTCCCACTGGACAAAATGAAGGACCAAATATGGACATCCTTCCTCTGGTTCTGGAGGCGGGGCCAATAGTTCCAAACATTCAACGTACCACCGTCTGAACCCATTCCTTTGTATTTGTGCTGATCTACCAACTGCAGCTCTAAGGTGACCAGATATGGTTCTGTACATGTGTGGACAGTGTCAGTTCTACAGGGACTGAATCGACCGTCACTAGACAAAAAAACCCAAAAACAACAGTTTGACAAATTAAAAATGAATCAGACCCACTAGTTCAACAACTCAAACTGAAGGGACACGAATTCATGGATGTGTCCAAAAAATAGAGTAAAATAATGAAGAAATGAATAAAAATAGAGTAAAATAATGAAAAAATGAACAAAGTAATAATGAAAAAATGAACAAAAACTGAGTAAAATAATAAAAAAATGAAAAAAACAAAGTAAAATAAAAACTAAAAAAACCATCATCTGGTCCAGTCTATTTCCTGTATCAGTGTCATTTCTGTTTAAATTCTGTTTTCTTTGGTCTGTGTTTGGATCCATTTACATCTGATCCAACTGTTCTGTTGGGTTTTCAGCTGTAGTCCATATGGAACCACTAGAACTACAATGATGGAGGTTCACATGGAACCACTAGAACTACAATGATGGAGGTTCACATGGAACCACTAGAACTACAATGATGGAGGTTCGAAGGGAGGGGATCGTTAGTCCAAATGTGGTTCTGTGGGTTGGACTGGAGTTGTTCTCTTCAACCTGCTGGTGTTGACTTTAGTTTGTCAGCTTAGGTCATGTGATCATTAGTGTCATTTACTCTGGGGGGGTTGGGGGTCGATGATGGACAAAGGGGTAGTGACACCAAGCATAGAAGGAGAATTAAACAGAGACACTTACATTGATTCCTTCCCAGGAAAACTCTGCACGGCCATGCTGGGGGGGGGGGGGGGGGGGGGGGGGGGGGGGGGGGGGGGGGGGGGGGGGGGGGGGGGGAAAGGGGGGGGGTGCAAGGGGGGGGGGTCACATATAACCATTCTGTATACCACATAAACATAATACCAAATACTTATAATAACAACAACAATATCTATGTATGTTTATTTAATGATCATTTGATATATTTGGCGAGTACATATTATACAGAGGGCTGTTTTCATTTGACTTGTGTTTAATACTGTTTATATGTGGTGTGTGGTGTGTGTGTGTTATATATTGATATAATTGATATAATTGATAGAGATGTTGCTGTTTGTGTGTGTGATCGTCCTGAACAGGTCATGTGACAGCTGCAGACATGATGTGTCCACAGATTTATGTGGTTCTATCCTGGTCCGTTCCTGACCCTGGTCCGTTTGACCTCTGACAGAAGAACCTGAAGCTGATTGGATCCTGATGGAACACATTAAAGACACTTTACCTGATCTCCATCTTTGCGCACCGGCACCGCATCGGCCGCTAAAAAAACCAGAAGAAAAACACATTAGTTGGAGTCCTCAGGTTGAAGGAGACAGTGGATGGACGGTGCTCTTTGACTTCATATTTCTTGGTTTCGTTTCATGGACTATGGATCGATTCGGCGCTCGCTGCCAGCCCCGCCCACCACTGAAGGGAGCACAGCTGATCGACAGCCGAGCCTAAAAATAGCTCAGCCTTCAGCGCAGACTTAAGCTTCCCTCCAAATCAATATCAGTAACCCCTCAGAGGCCTGGGGGGGGGGGGGGTACAGTTCATCTGCTCTGAAGAACCACGTCTGTATCCTGTAAGTCTGTCCTATATTTGGTTTAGTTTAGTTTAGTTCAGTCCAATCTGATCTGAAACAGGTCGGACCGGTCCAATCAGAACAGTGGAAACAGTCACATGACCAGAAAACGTTTACATCTGCAAAAACAAATGTCAACAGCAGGAACAAACTGAAATGTCTGAATAAACCAGGGTCATGTGACCAATTTCAGCCTGTTTAGGATTTATACATGTGCATTCTGTTGTACAGACGAACATTCAAGAACACGCAACATTTAAGAACCACAGAACATTAAGAACACAGAATATTTAAGAACCTTGGAACATTTAAGAACACAGAACATTTAAGAACATAGAATATTTAAGAACATAGAACATTTAAGAACACACAGAACTATAAGAACACAGAATATTTAGAACACTTGGAACATTTAAGAACACAGAACATTTAAGAACATAGAATATTTAAGAACATAGAACATTTAAGAACCACAGAACATATAAGACACAGAATATTTAAGAACACTTGGAACATTTAAGAACACAGAACATTTAAGAACATAGAATATTTAAGAACATAGAACATTTAAGAACACACAGAACATATAAGAACACAGAATATTTAAGACACTTGGAACATTTAAGAACACAGAATTTAAGAACATAGAATATTTAAGAACATAGAACATTTAAGAACACACAGAACATATAAGAACACAGAATATTTAAGAACACTTGGAACATTTAAGAACACAGAACATTTAAAACATAGAATATTTAAGAACATAGAACATTTAAGAACACACAGAACATATAAGACAAAATATTAAGAACACTTGGAACATTTAAGAACACAGAACATTTAAGAACATAGAATATTTAAGACATAGAACATTTAAGAACACACAGAACATATAGAACTAGAATATTTAAGAACACTTGGAACTTTAAGAACACAGAACATTTAAGAACATAGAATATTTAAGAACATAGAACATTTAAGAACACACAGAACATATAAGAACACAGAATATTTAAGAACACTTGGAACATTTAAGAACACAGAACATTTAAGACATAGAATATTTAAAACATAGAACATTTAAGAACACACAGAACATATAAGAACACAGAATATTTTAAGAACACTTGGAACATTTAAGAACATAGAACATTTAAGAACATAGAATATTTAAGAACACACAGAACATTTAAGACATAGAACATTTAAGAACATAGAATATTAAGAACATAGAACATTTAAGACACACAGAACATTTAAGAACACAGAACATTTAAGAACATAGAACATTTAAGAACATAGAATATTTAAGAACCCAGAACATTTAAGAACATAGAACATTTAAGAACATAGAATATTTAAGAACATAGAACATTTAAGAACACAGAACATTTAAGAAACACAGAACATTTAAGACACAGAACATTTAAGAACATAGAACATTAAGAACATAGAATATTTAAGAACACACAGAACATTTAAGACATAGAACATTTAAGAACATAGAAATTTAAGAACATAGAACATTTAAGAACACACAGAACGAACCAGAATATTTAAGAACACTTGGAACATTTAAGAACACAGAACATTTAAGAACATAGAATATTTAAGCATAGAACATTTAAGACACGAACATATAAGAACACAGAATATTTAAGAACACTTGGAACATTTAAGAACATAGAACATTTAAGAACATAGAATATTTAAGAACACACAGAACATTTAAGAACATAGAACGTTTAAGAACACAGAACATTTAAGAACACACAGAACATTTAAGAACACAGAACATTTAAGAACATACACAACATTTAAGAACACAGAACATTTAAGAACACACAGAACATTTAAGAACACAGAACATTTAAGAACACAGAACATTTAAGAACACACAGAACATTTAAGAACACACAACATTTAAGAACACAGAACATTTAAGAACATACAGAACATTTAAGAACACACAGAACATTTAAGAACACAGAACATTTAAGAACACAAAGGGTGGGTTGGTCTTAGCTCAGGGGTCGTATGTTTGACATGTGTGGTAGGTGGTGTCAGTAACTCCCTTAGACCTGTTCACAGTAAACCCTGAGTTTTCTCACAGGTGTTGAGTCCGTTCATTTAGCAGGACTACACCGTCATGGGTCCCAGGTGGACTACACCGTCATGGGTCCCAGGTGGACTACACCGTCATGGGTCCCAGGTGGACTACACCGTCATGGGTCCCAGGTGGACTACACCGTCATGGGTCCCAGGTGGACTACACCGTCATGAGTCCCAGGTGGACTAAGCCTAACCCTACAGAGGCTCATGCTGGTTCTTCTCTTCAGGTCCAACTGGACTGAACCGGACTGTGGAACCATCTGTGAAGACACTGACCTTTGAGCTAAAGGTCACTGGTGTTTGAACCACCAACCCCTGTTCTTGTCCATGACCTTCAGTACTTGACAGGATGTATGTGGACCAGGTAAAGTGGACAGAACTGCACACAGAACCTGCAGAAGCTCATCTAGAACTGTTCCTGGTCTGAATGAACCACATGAGGCTTTGGTTTGGAGACGTTCAGACACAAAAACAGAAAATGAAAATCAGGAAAAAGGCTCCAAGAAAAACAGGAAGTGACCAGGGGTTGAAGACTGTCCGAGCTCCGCCTCCTCCTGAAGTCTGTCCCTATTTGACCTTTGACCAGTGTTTGTTCGTCCAGGACGTACAGGGTTAACAGCTGTAGAGCTCAAAGGTCAGAGGTCATCTGTCTCATTCTACTGTTCTTCATTCCTTCTAATATGTGACCATTTACCTGCAGTCAGGACTCAGGGCTTAAAGGGTTCATATGTGAACCCTTTTGTTCTTTAAGGCGTGTTCTGCTGCCGACCTGAGGAGGAGTTAAAGTCACCTGACAGAACGTCCATGGGAAACGGAGGCGTTACCATGACGACCAGGAAACACTATGGAGGGACTGATGAAAACCAGAGGACGAAGACAGGACAGAAAAGACAGCACACACACACACACACACACACACACACACACACACACACACACCATCCATCCTGTATTCATCTCTGTTTTATTTTTTCATCTTCTGCCTTTTCTGTTTCAGTCTGTTTCAGTCTGTTTCAGTCTGTTTCAGTGCTCTTTTCTGTTTCAGTCTGTTTCAGTCTGTTTCAGTGCTCTTTTCTGTTTCAGTCTGTTTCAGTCTGTTTCAGTCTGTTTCAGTGCTCTTTTCTGTTTCAGTCTGTTTCAGTCTGTTTCAGTCTGTTTCAGTGCTCTTTTCTGTTTCAGTCTGTTTCAGTCTGTTTCAGTGCTCTTTTCTGTTTCAGTCTGTTTCAGTCTGTTTCAGTGCTCTTTTCTGTTTCAGTCTGTTTCAGTGCTCTTTTCTGTTTCAGTCTGTTTCAGTGCTCTTTTCTGTTTCAGTCTGTTTCAGTCTGTTTCAGTGCTCTTTTCTGTTTCAGTCTGTTTCAGTCTGTTTCAGTGCTCTTTTCTGTTTCAGTCTGTTTCAGTGCTCTTTTCTGTTTCAGTCTGTTTCAGTGCTCTTTTCTGTTTCAGTCTGTTTCAGTCTGTTTCAGTGCTCTTTTCTGTTTCAGTCTGTTTCAGTCTGTTTCAGTGCTCTTTTCTGTTTCAGTCTGTTTCAGTCTGTTTCAGTGCTCTTTTCTGTTTCAGTCTGTTTCAGTGCTCTTTTCTGTTTCAGTCTGTTTCAGTCTGTTTCAGTCTGTTTCAGTGCTCTTTTCTGTTTCAGTCTGTTTCTGTCTGTTTCAGTCTGTTTCAGTGCTCTTTTCTGTTTCAGTCTGTTTCAGTCTGTTTCAGTCTGTTTCAGTCTGTTTCAGTGCTCTTTTCTGTTTCAGTCTGTTTCAGTCTGTTTCAGTCTGTTTCAGTGCTCTTTTCTGTTTCAGTCTGTTTCAGTCTGTTTCAGTGCTCTTTTCTGTTTCAGTCTGTTTCAGTCTGTTTCAGTGCTCTTTTCTGTTTCAGTCTGTTTCAGTGCTCTTTTCTGTTTCAGTCTGTTTCAGTCTGTTTCAGTCTGTTTCAGTGCTCTTTCTGTTTCAGTCTGTTTCAGTGCTCTTTTGTTTCAGTCTGTTTCAGTCTGTTTCAGTCTGTTTCAGTGCTCTTTTCTGTTTCAGTCTGTTTCAGTCTGTTTCAGTCTGTTTCAGTGCTCTTTTCTGTTTCAGTCTGTTTCAGTCTGTTTCAGTGCTCTTTTCTGTTTCAGTCTGTTTCAGTCTGTTTCAGTGCTCTTTTCTGTTCAGTCTGTTTCAGTCTGTTTCAGTTCTCTTTTCTGTTTCAGTCTGTTTCAGTCTGTTTCAGTGCTCTTTCTGTTTCAGTCTGTTTCAGTCTATTTTTCAGTCTGTTCTTCGGTCTGTTTCAGTCTGTTTTTCAGCCTGTTTCTGTTTCAGCCTGTTTCAGTCTGTTTCTGTTTCAGTCTGTTTCAGTCTATTTTTCAGTCTGTTTCAGTGCTCTTTTCTGTTTCAGTCTGTTTCAGTCTGTTTCAGTGCTCTTTTCTGTTTCAGTCTGTTTCAGTCTGTTTCAGTGCTCTTTTCTGTTTCAGTCTGTTTCAGTGCTCTTTTCTGTTTCAGTCTGTTTCAGTCTGTTTCAGTCTGTTTCAGTGCTCTTTTCTGTTTCAGTCTGTTTCAGTCTGTTTCAGTCTGTTTCAGTGCTCTTTTGTCAGCTGTTTCAGTCTGTTTCAGTCTGTTTCAGTGCTGTTTCTGTTTCAGTCTGTTTCAGTCTATTTTTCAGTGCTCTTTTCTGTTTCAGTCTGTTTTTCAGTCGTTTCAGTCTGTTTCAGTGCTCTTTTCTGTTTCAGTCTGTTTCAGTCTGTTTCAGTCTGTTTCAGTGCTCTTTTCTGTTTCAGTCTGTTTCAGTCTGTTTCAGTGCTCTTTTCTGTTTCAGTCTGTTTCAGTCTGTTTCAGTGCTCTTTTCTGTTTCAGTCTGTTTCAGTCTGTTTCAGTCTGTTTCTGTTTCAGTCTGTTTCAGTCTGTTTCAGTCTGTTTCAGTGCTCTTTTCTGTTTCAGTCTGTTTCAGTCTGTTTCAGTCTGTTTCAGTGCTCTTCATTGCAGTTGAATCCAGGTCATCTCTCAGTTGGAGCTCACACTGACTCACTCATGTTGTTTAGAGTCAGATTCTCCGTTAGTCAGCGACACACAAACACCATCCATCATCCATCCACTGGATCCAGCAGTCAAGGGGTCAATGGTGGGGTCACGGTGGGGTCACGGTGGGGTCACCTGAGGTCCCACAGACTCAACAGAAAACATGGCAGCTGTGGTGATGCTGGTGTTTGGTTGAATTTTTTTACATCTGGAGTAAACCCAGTTGTGCCGTCCATCTGTATGAACAGACCATGGATCAAACAGAAGAAAGGAGACGGTCCCTGAACGCATCATTTTGACCATTTAATAATGAGTCTGTCATTCAACAGTCACCCTGAGTTCAACAGACGGTTCTGTCTGGAATAATGAATATGAACACAGACTGGAGCTGAGCTTTGGGTTTGATCTGAGGTTTCAGGTTCTGACTGTGGTTCTGAACTCTGATCCCAGCCGGACAGATGTGGACTCTAAACTGAACCTTGGGCTCCTGTTTCCGTTCGGGGCTGGGTCCATGTGTGTAAAAATCCCGGGGCAGGACTCGGCTGGATCCGTTCAGATGACCGCACATCGGACATGAGCGGCGTTCTCCAACCGCCGTTTATTTGTGGAAACGGACCAAACCCAGAGGCTGCTCTTCATCCTCATCCTCATCCTTTGTGACAGATGAAACCAAACAGAAGTTTCGCTTTCACGCCCACAGGTCACTTTACTTCTCACATGACGCAAATATTGACAAACGGTCGCGAATCGACTTCACACTGAAGATCCACGTACGGAACAGACAGGATGTAAACCAACGACGTCTGTGTGAACGCATCCAGCATCTGAGCCCCTAACCCAGGGGGGAGGGGGGGGGGGGGCAAACATACAGCCCCTGGGCCAAAACCCCCAAAGGGTCCAGCCCCCCACCAAAGGGTCCAGCCCCCCACCAAAGGGTCCAGCCCCGCCCACCAAAGAGTCCAATCCCACCCACCAAAGGGTCCAGCCCCGCCCCCAAAGGGTCCAATCCCACCCACCAAAGGGTCCAGCCCCCCCACCAAAGGGTCCAGCCCCGCCCACCAAAGAGTCCAATCCCACCCACCAAAGGGTCCAGCCCCGCCCACCAAAGGGTCCAGCCCCGCCCACCAAAGAGTCCAATCCCACCCACCAAGGGTCCAGCCCCGCCCACCAAAGGTCCAGCCCCGCCCACCAAAGGGTCCAGCCCCACCCACCAAAGGGTCCAGCCCCGCCCACCAAAGAGTCCAATCCCACCCACCAAGGGTCCAGCCCCGCCCACCAAAGGGTCCAGCCCCGCCACCAAAAGTCCAATCCCACCCACCAAAGGGTCCAGCCCGCCCACCAAAGGGTCCAGCCCACCCACCAAAGAGTCCAATCCCACCACCAAAGGGTCCAATCCCACCCACCAAAGGGTCCAATCCCACCCACCAAAAGTCCAATCCCACCCACCAAAGAGTCCAATCCCACCCACCAAAGGTCCCCCGCCCACCAAAGGGTCCAGCCCCCCCACCAAAGAGTCCAATCCCACCCACCAAAGGGTCCAGCCCCACCCACCAAAGATCCAATCCCACCCAGCAAAGGGTCCAGTCTCACCCACCAAAAAATCCAATCCCACCCACCAAAGGGTCCAATCCCACCCACCAAAAAGTCCAATCCCACCCACCAAAGGGTCCAGCCCCGCCCACCAAGGGTCCAGCCCCACCCCCAAAGAGTCCAATCCCACCCAGCAAAGGGTCCAGTCTCACCCACCAAAAATCCAATCCACCCCCAAAGGGTCCACCCACCCACCAAAGGGTCCAATCCCACCCACCAAAGGGTCCAGCCCCGCCCACCAAAGGTCCAGCCCCGCCCACCAAAGAGTCCAATCCCACCCACCAAAGGGTCCAGCCCCACCCACCAAAGAGTCCAATCCCACCCAGCAAAGGGTCCAGTCTCACCCCACCAAAAAATCCAATCCCACCCACCAAAGGGTCCAATCCCACCCACCAAAAAGTCCAATCCCACCCACCAAAGGGTCCAGCCCCCCACCAAAGAGACCAGCCCCACCCACCAAAGAGTCCAATCCCACCCACCAAAGGGTCCAGTCTCACCCACCAAAGAGTCCAATCCCACCCACCAAAGGGTCCAGTCCCACCCACCAAAGAGTCCAATCCCACCCACCAAAGAGTCCAATCCCACCCACCAAAGGGTCCAATTCCACCCACCAAAGAGTCCAATTCCACCCACCAAAGAGTCCAATTCCACCCACCAAAAAGTCCAATCCCACCCACCAAAGGGTCCAATTCCACCCACCAAAAGTCCAATCCCACCCACCAAAGGGTCCAGTCTCACCCACCAAAGAGTCCAATCCCACCCACCAAAGGGTCCAGTCTCACCCACCAAAGAGTCCAATCCCACCCCAAAGAGTCCAATTCCACCCACCAAAGAGATCCAATTCCACCCCCAAAGGGTCCAGTCTCACCCACCAAAAAATCCAATCCCACCCACCAAAGGGTCCAATCCCACCCACCAAATCCAATCCCACCCACCAAAAAGTCCAATCCCACCCACCAAAGAGTCCAATCCCACCCACCAAAGGGTCCAGCCCCCCCACCAAGGGTCCAGCCCCGCCCACCAAAGAGTCCAATCCCCACCACCAAAGGGTCCAGCCCCACCCCCAAAGAGTCCAATCCCACCCAGCAAAGGGTCCCAGTCTCACCCACCAAAAAATCCAATCCCACCCACCAAAGGGTCCAATCCCACCCACCAAAAAGTCCAATCCCACCCACCAAAGGGTCCAGCCCCGCCCACCAAAGGGTCCAGCCCACCCACCAAAGAGTCCAATCCCACCCAGCAAAGGGTCCAGTCTCACCCACCAAAAAATCCAATCCCACCCACCAAAGGGTCCAATCCCACCCACCAAAGGGTCCAATCCCACCCACCAAAAGTCCAATCCACCACCAAAGAGTCCAATCCACCCACCAAAGGGTCCAGCCCCGCCCACCAAGGTCCAGCCCCGCCCACCAAAGCCAATCCCACCCACCAAAGGGTCCAGCCCCACCCACCAAAGAGTCCAATCCCACCCAGCAAAGGGTCCAGTCTCACCCCCAAAAAATCCAATCCCACCCACCAAAGGGTCCAATCCCACCCACCAAAAGTCCAATCCCACCCACCAAAGGGTCCAGCCCCGCCCACCAAAGGGTCCAGCCCACCCACCAAAGAGTCCAATCCCACCCACCAAAGGGTCCATCTCACCCACCAAAGAGTCCAATCCACCCCCAAAGGGTCCAATCCACCCACCAAGAGTCCAATCCCCCCACCAAAGAGTCCAATTCCACCCACCAAAGGGTCCAATTCCACCCACCAAAGAGTCCAATTCCACCCACCAAAGAGTCCAATTCCACCCACCAAAAAGTCCAATCCCACCCACCAAAGGGTCCAATTCCACCCACCAAAAAGTCCAATCCCACCCACCAAAGGGTCCAGTCTCACCCACCAAAGATCCAATCCCACCCACCAAAGGGTCCAGTCTCACCCACCAAAGAGTCCAATCCACCCACCAAAGAGTCCAATTCCACCCCACCAAAGAGTCCAATTCCACCCACCAAAGGGTCCAGTCTCACCCACCAAAGAGTCCAGTCCCACCCACCAAAGGGTCCAGTCTCACCCACCAAAGAGTCCAATCCCACCCACCAAAGAGTCCAATTCCACCCACCAAAGGGTCCAGTCTCACCCACCAAAGAGTCCAGTCCCACCCACCAAAGGGTCCATCTCACCCACCAAAGAGTCCAATCCCACCCACCAAAGAGTCCAATTCCACCCACCAAAGAGTCCAATCCCACCCACCAAAGGTCCAGTCTCACCCACCAAAGAGTCCAATCCCACCCACCAAAGAGTCCAATTCCACCCACCAAAAAGTCCATCCCACCCACCAAGGGTCCAGTCTCACCCACCAAAAGTCCAATCCCACCCCCAAAGAGTCCATTCCACCCACCAAAAAGTCCAATCCCACCCACCAAAGGGTCCAATTCCACCCACCAAAAAGTCCAATCCCACCCACCAAAGGGTCCAGTCTCACCCACCAAAGAGTCCAATCCCCCCACCAAAGGGTCCAGCCTCACCCACCAAAGAGTCCAATCCCACCCACCAAAGAGTCCAATTCCACCCACCAAAGAGTCCAATTCCACCCACCAAAGGGTCCAGTCTCACCCACCAAAGAGTCCAGTCCACCCACCAAAGGGTCCAGTCTCACCCACCAAAGAGTCCAATCCCACCCACCAAAGAGTCCAATTCCACCCACCAAAGGGTTCCAGTCTCACCCACCAAAGAGTCCAGTCCCACCCACCAAAGGGTCCAGTCTCACCCACCAAAGAGTCCAATCCCACCCACCAAAGAGTCCAATTCCACCCACCAAAGAGTCCAATCCCACCCACCAAAGGGTCCAGTCTCACCCACCAAAGAGTCCAATCCCACCCACCAAAGTCCAATTCCACCCACCAAAAAGTCCAATCCCACCCACCAAAGGGTCCAGTCTCACCCACCAAAAAGTCCAATCCCACCACCAAAGGGTCCAATCCCCCCACCAAAGGATCCAGCCCCCCACCCACAAAGAGTCCAATCCCACCCACCAAAGGGTCCAGCCCCACCCACCAAGAGTCCAATCCCACCCACCAAAGGGTCCAGTCTCACCCACCAAAGAGTCCAATCCCACCCACCAAAGGGTCCAGTCTCACCCCACCAAAAAGTCCAATCCCACCCCCAAAGAGTCCAATCCCACCCCCAAAGAGTCCAATTCCACCCACCAAAGGTCCAATTCCACCCACCAAAGAGTCCAATCCCACCCACCAAAGAGTCCAATCCCACCCACCAAAGAGTCCAATTCCACCCACCAAAGGGTCCAATTCCACCACCAAAGAGTCCAATCCCCCCACCAAAGTCCAATCCCACCCACCAAAGAGTCCAATTCCACCCACCAAAGGGTCCAATTCCACCCCAAAGGGTCCAATTCCACCCACCAAAGAGTCCAATCCCACCCACCAAAGAGTCCAATCCCGCCCACCAAAGAGTCCAATTCCACCCACCAAAAAGTCCAATCCCACCCACCAAAGGGTCCAATTCCACCACCAAAAAATCCAATTCCACCCACCAAAGAGTCCAATCCCACCCACCAAAGGGTCCAGCCCCACCCACCAAAGATCCAATCCCACCCACCAAAGGGTCCAGTCTCACCCACCAAAGAGTCCAATCCCACCCACCAAAGAGTCCAATCCACACCCACCAAGAGTCCAGTCTCACCCACCAAAAAGTCCAATCCCACCCACCAAAGGGTCCAATCCCACCCACCAAAAAGTCCAATCCCACCCACCAAAGGGTCCAATCCCACCCACCAAAGAGTCCAATCCCACCCACCAAAGAGTCCAATCCCACCCACCAAAGAGTCCAATCCCACCCACCAAAGGGTCCAGTCCCACCCACCAAAGAGTCCAATCCCACCCACCAAAGGGTCCAGTCTCACCCACCAAAGGGTCCAGTCACCCACCAAAAAGTCCAATCCACCCACCAAAGGTCCAGTCTCACCCCACCAAAGAGTCCAATCCCACCCACCAAAGAGTCCAATCCCCCACCAAAGGTCCAATCCCACCCACCAAAGGGTCCAGTCTCACCCACCAAAAGTCCAATCCCACCCACCAAAGAGTCCAATCCCACCCACCAAAGAGTCCAATCCCACCCACCAAGAGTCCAATCCCACCCACCAAAGGGTCCAGTCTCACCCACCAAAAAGTCCAATCCCACCCACCAAAGATCCAATCCCACCCACCAAAAAGTCCAATCCCACCCACCAAAGAGTCCAATCCCACCCACCAAGAGTCCAATCCCACCCCCAAAAGTCCAATCCCACCCACCAAAAAGTCCCTCCCACCCACCAAAGGTCCAATCCCACCCACCAAAAAGTCCAATCCCACCCACCAAGGGTCCATCCCACCCACCAAAAAGTCCAATCCCACCCACCAAGGTCCAATCCACCCACCAAAAAGTCCAATCCCACCCACCAAAGGGTCCAGCCCTGCCCACACTCTCATCCTTCATTGGGTCCCATCAGTAAAATACCATCTTAACATAATACGTATAAATGATGACAACGACAAGTTGTTTGTTTTCGTGCGAAAAGTAAAATTATACAAAAATGTTTCTATTTCCAAACTCTCCTTTAAATAAATGTAAGAACCGGAACTGTCTTCATTTAATCTGTGGAACAGTTCCAGTATTCTGTTCATAGTTCCACTGTATCTGTACACGTAGAAATAATAAACAGGCTGAAGGTTGGTCCATGACCCTGCTTTATATTAACACAGTTTTGTGTTTGTTGTGTAGTTTGTACATCTGTTTTGTTTGTTGTGTAGTTCGTACAGGTCTGTGTTGTTGTTGTGTAGTTTGTACAGGTCTGTTTGTTTTGTGTAGTTCGTACAGGTCTGTTTGTTTTTGTGTAGTTTGTACAGTCTGTTGTTTGTTGTGTAGTTCGTACCCAGGTCTGTTTGTTTGTTGTGGTGGTTCGTACAGGTCTGTTTGTTTGTGTGTGGTTCGTACAGGTCTGTTTGTGTTTGTAGTTCGTACATTCTGTTTGTTTGTTGTGTAGTTTGTACAGGTCTGGTTTGTGTTTGTTGTGTAGTTTGTACAGTCTTTTTGTGTTGTGGTGTTTGTACAGGTCTGTTTGTGTTTTGTTGTGTAGTTTGTACAGGTCTGTTTGTGTTTGTTGTGTATTCGTACAGGTCTGTTTGTTGTTGTGTAGTTGTACAGGTCGTGTTTGTTGTGTATTCGTACAGGTCTGTTTGTTTGTTGTGTAGTTCGTACAGGTCTGTTTGTTTTTGTTGTGTATTTTACAGGTCTGTTTGTTTGTTGTGTAGTTCGTACAGGTCTGTTTGTTTGTTGTGTAGTTCGTACAGGTCTGTTTGTTTGTTGTGTAGTTCGTACAGGTCTGTTTGTTTGTGTAGTTCGTACAGGTCTGTTTGTGTTTGTTGTGTAGTTCGTACAGGTCTGTTTGTTTGTTGTGTAGTTCGTCAGGTCTGTTTGTTTGTTGTGTAGTTTGTACAGGTTGTTGTGTTTGTTGTGTAGTTCGTACAGGTCTGTTTGTTTGTTGTGTAGTTTGTACAGGTCTTTTGTGTTTGTTGTAGTACAGGTCTGTTTGTGGATGTGAACAGTTCCTTCTTCCATCTGAACAGAACCAATCAGGTTAATGAGGGTTAAACCGAACCGACAAAACAGGAAATGGAAATGTGTGAAGATGAAGACCAGGTCTGAGGTCTGTTCATGAGGGGCTTAGGACCTGGACCTGGACTGAACTGATCCTGGGACTGAACCCAAAGGGACCCATGCAGCAATCACAGACCAGCTTTCTACTGGACGGAACAGCAGAGGCTCTGATTGGACGATTCAGCACTGCACAAAGTGACTGAGACACAGATGAGGAAACACCATGACTGAACAAGCACCTCCTCCTCTACCTCCTCTTCCTCTTGTTCCTCCTCTTCCTTCACCACCTCCTCCTCCTCTTCCTCTTGTTCCTCCTCTCCTCACCACTCCTCCTCCTCTTCTTCCTCCTCCTCTTCCTTCACCACCTCCTCCTCCTCTTCTTCCCCCTCTTCCTTCACCCACCTCCGCCTCTTCCTCCTCCTCCTCTTCCTCCACCACCTCCCTTCCTCCTCCTCCTCTTCCTTCACCACCTCCTCCCTCTTCCTCCTCCTCCTCTTCCTTCACCTCCTCTCCTCTTGTTCCTCCTCTTCCTTCACCACCTCCTCCTCCTCTCTCCTCCTCTTCCTTCACCACCTCCTCCTCCTCTTCTTCCCCTCCTCTTCCTTCACACACTCCCCTCCTCTTCCTCCTCCTCCTCTTCTTCACCACCTCCTCCCCTTCCCCTCCTCCTCTTCCTTCACCACCACCCCTCCCTTCCTCCTCCTCCTCTTCCTCCACCACCTCCTCCTCTCCCCTCCTCCTCTCCTTCACCCTCCTCCTCCTCTCTCCTCCCTCCTCTCTCCAACCACCCCTCCT
>NW_021941637.1:156029-158804 GCF_902148855.1 Sphaeramia orbicularis
CGGAGGAGCAGCTCTACTCCAAGCTCCTCCCTGGTGACTGAGCTCCTCCCCCTATCCCTAAGGGTGCGCCCCCACCCTGCGGAGGAAACTCATTTGGGCCGCTTGTATCCGGGATCTTGTCCTTTGGGTCCTGACCCAAAGCTCATGACCATAGGTGAGGGTAGGAACGTAGACTGACCGGTAAATCCAGAGCTTCTCCTCCAGCTCAGCTCCTTCTGAACCACGACAGACCGTACAGCGACTGCATCACTGCAGACGCTGCACCCATCCGTCTGTCAATCTGACGCTCCATCCTCCCTCACGTGAACCAGACCCAGATACTTGAACTCCTCCACTTGGGGCAAAGACTCCCCACCGACCCGAGAGGGCAGACCACCTTTTTCCGGTCGAGAACCATGGCCTCAGATTTGGAGGTGCTGATCCTCATCCCGCTCGCTTCACACTCGGCTGCAAACCGCCCCAGGACATGCTGAAGGTCCAGGTTCCATGAGGCCAACAGGACAACGTCATCTGCAAAAAGCAGAGATGAAATCCTGTGTCCCCAAACCAGACCCCCTCCGGCCCCTGGCTGCGCCTAGAAATTCTGTCCATAAAAATTATGAACAGAACCATTGACAAAGGGCAGTCCTGCCGGAGTCCCATGCACCTGAACAGGTCTGACTTACTGCCGGCAATGCAACACCAGGCTCCTGCTTCGGTCATACAAGGACCGGACTGCCCTTAGCAAAGGGCCCCGGACCCCATACTCCCAAAACACCCCCCACAGGATACCACGAGGGACACAGTTGAATGCCTTCTTCATCCACAAAACACATGTGGACTGGTTGGGCGAACTCCCATGAACCCTCGAGCACCTGATGGAGGGTACAGAGCTGGTCCAGTGTTCCAGGACCAGGACAAAAACCGCATTGTTCCTCCTGGGATCCGAGGCTCGACTATCGGCTGGACCTCCTCTCCAGTACCTGGAATAGACTTTCCCGGGAGGCTGAGGAGTGTGATCCCCCTGTGGTTGGAGCACATCCCCACAACCACCACCCCGGTCTGCCAATCCGAGGTACTGTCCCCCGCCCACGTGATGTTACAGAGATGTGTCAGCCAAGACAGTCCTGCACATCCAGAGACTGAAGGTACTCAGGGCGAATCTCATCCACCCCCGTGCCCTGACACCGAGGAGCTGTCCAACCACCTCGGTACTTCAGTTTGGGTGATGGACCAGTCCACCTCTGACACCTCAGCCTCTGCTTCCTCCATGGAAGACATGACAGTGGGATTCAGGAGATCCTCCAAGTATTCCTTCCACCGCTAACAACATCCCCAGTCGAGGTCAGCTCCTCCCACTTCCACTGTAAACAGTGTTGGTGGTGCACTGCTTTCCCCTCCTGAGGCGCCGGATGGTTTGCCAGAATTTCCTCGAGGCTGACCGACAGTCCTCCTCCATGGCCTCCCCAAACTCCACCCAGACCTGAGTTTTTGCCTCCACAACCGCTCGGGCTGCAGCTTGCTTGGCCTTCTGGTACCCATCAGCTGCCTCTGGAGTCCCACGGCCAACAAGGCCCGATAAGACTCCTTCTTCAGCTTGACGGCAGCCCTTACTTCCGGGGTCCACCACCGGGTTCGGGGATTGCCGCCACGACAGGCACCGGAGACCTTGCGACCACAGCTCTGAGCAGCCGCTTTCACAACAATGGAGGTGGAGAACATGGTCCACTCTGACTCAATGTCCCCCCTCCCCGGGATCTGTGAGAAGCTCTCCCGAGGTGGGAGTTGAAGACCACACTGACATTGGGTTCTGCCAGATGTTCCCATCAGACCCTCACAACACATTGGGGCCTGCCGAGTCGCCGGTTTCCTCCTTTGCCAGCGGATCCAACTCACCACCAGGTGGTGATCGGTTGACAGCTCCGCCCCTCTCTTCACCTGAGTGTCCAAAACACGCGGCCGGAGTCTGATGATATGACAACGAAGTCGATCATCGACCTCCGGCCTAGGGTGTCCTGGTGCCAAGTGCACTTATGGACATCCCTGTGTTCGAACATGGTGTTTGTTCTGGACAACTGTGACTAGCACAGAAGTCCAAGAACAGAACACCACTCGGGTTCAGATCGGGGAGGCCGTTCCTCCCCATCACTCCCTCCAGGTCTCACTGTCGTTGCCCACGTGTGGCATTGAAATCACCCAGAAAACAATGGAGTCCCCAGTCGGAGCGCCATCCAGCACCCCTCCCAGGGACTCCAAGAAGGCCGGTCTCTGCACTGCTGTTCGGCCTGTAGGCCGAGACAACAGTGAGCACCTGTCCTGACCTGAGGCGCAAGGATGCGACCCTCTCGTTCACCGGTGAACTCCAACACATGGCGGCTGAGCTGAGGGCTATGACCACGCCCACACCAGCCCGCTGCCTCTCACCGTGGGCAACACCAGAGAAGTGGAGAGTCCAGCCCCTTCAAGGGGTTGGGTTCCAGAGCCCAAGCTGTGTTGGAGGTGAGCCCGACTATATCTAGACGGTATCTCTCAACCTCCCTCACAAGATCCGGCTCCTTCCCCCCAGCGAAGTGACATTCCATGTCCCAAGAGCTAGACTCTGCGTCCGGGGATTGGGTTGTCGGGTTCCCTGCCATCGACTGTCACCCAATCCACACTGCACCCCCCTATGATTCCCTCGGTGGGTGTGAGTCCACCGGAGGCGGGCCCATGTTGCTCCTTTGGGCCGGGCCCAGCCGGGCCCCGTGGGCATAGGCCCGACCACCAGGCCTCGCATTCGAGCCCCAACCCCAGGCC